>NW_017729028.1:1548728-1549378 GCF_001723915.1 Gavialis gangeticus | reverse complement strand
CCTACACAGTGGGGAGTAGCAGGGATCACCCCTCCATCTGGCAGCAGCTGGTGAATGGGAGCTTTTTCATTTTGTTTTTTTTTAAGAGTCGGGAGCTGGGAGATTGGGCGGGAGATGGGGACGATTCAGAGATTTGACTGATTTAGCAGTGGCCAAATCTCTAAACAGATTTGGCCAAATCGATTTGGGACAATGATTCAAATCACTGAATCGAATCACTGTCCCCTAAGTCGGCCAAATCCAAATCCAAAGCGAATACTAGCTGCTTCACACAGGCCTACTTTCCTTACACAATCACTCACTCACTCCCATTCAAACAGAGATTACCCTGATACATACAGACGGTAGTAAGATTCCCGCCCTCTCTACTACTGTTACAGTGTACAACTCACTTCTAAAAATAAAATTAATTTATTACAAGGTTTAAAGCAGAAAATATAAAAGGTGAAATGCCATGGCACATACAATAGATAAAATACCAAATACAATGAGGGGGAAAAATACAAATGCAGAATACTGTATTATACCTATAAAAACATCTATAAAATATTATTCCATCAGAAGTACAACCTTATTTCCTAAAGAATACCCAAATAATTCTATGTTCTTATCCTTATAGTGAAAAGAAAAAAGAGAAGGGAGGAAGGACT
>NW_017729028.1:1543035-1543728 GCF_001723915.1 Gavialis gangeticus | reverse complement strand
ACAATGAGGGGGAAAAATACAAATGCAGAATACTGTATTATACCTATAAAAACATCTATAAAATATTATTCCATCAGAAGTACAACCTTATTTCCTAAAGAATACCCAAATAATTCTATGTTCTTATCCTTATAGTGAAAAGAAAAAAGAGAAGGGAGGAAGGACTAAAAGGCAGAAGGAAGAGAAATAACCCAAGGAGGGGCTGGCAGTGAAAGCACCATACCTTTGCTCTGTGGAGTGGCAGGCAAAAAGGAGACTTCCTGTAACAATTTCCAAATCAGCATGGAGTCATAGTTCCATAGCTGGTAGGGTCAGAAGGGACTTGAGCAGATCATCAAGTCCGACCCCCTGCCATGGCAGGAAAAAGGACTGGGGTCAAACGACCCCAGCAAGGTGATCATCTAGCCTCCTTTTAAGTCAGTTACTCCAGTCATTGTTCTCTACTTGTGATCTGTTGCATCTTCTGGTCAGATGCTCTGATCTTTCACACCTCTCCACTCAAGTCTTGGGTCATTCACTTAGCCTACTGCTTCTTTGGGTTACATTGTAGGCTGTTCACACAGTGATCTCAGTACATGACCAAACAATCTCAATTTACCTTCTCTAACATTTTCAATTTCTCATACTCCCAAATATATCCTAATGTTGTCATTTCCCCACAGCTGTCTTAATATTCTCATCTCTGCTCCTCTA
>NW_017729028.1:1538307-1543024 GCF_001723915.1 Gavialis gangeticus | reverse complement strand
TTCCGACCCTTAATCTATGAATCTATGAATCTATGACGGGGCAAAAAAATGGGTTAACCATAATAATGCGTCCTGTGAGCCTACAGGTTTCCTACCAATCTATGAGGTACCAAATATGCTTCTAGTACTGTATAAACAAAATATTGTAAAAAAACCTGTGCTACTGGTTTGGGATGAATGGTCATTTTCTCAGCTCGGCACACATTTCCCTGCACTTACTGAGATGCAACAAGAAATAACACTACTCTTAGACATTTTTCAGCATTGCCATGCCCCATCTTCTCCATCTAACCTATTTAATACAGAGCCAAACATATTTTTTCCTGTGAATAGTTTATTCACAAAACACAATGAACATATAATGCAGATTTGGTCACATCAGAACTGAATTAAGCCAATGTAATGCTTTCAAATGGGAGGGCAAGGGGGAAAAGAAGAAATCATATGCAACTCTCCTATGCTAGCTGTCCCATTGGCAGATCGGGGCGGGGGGCGGGGGGCTGGGAACTGCTCCCAGCTCCCGGCTCTTTATTTAAAAAAAAAAAGCCCCCACTGACTGGCTGCTGCAGGACCATACTTAATAAAGAGAACAAAGCAGATGGTTTCTGGAGACAAAGGAATACATTATTTTCTAACCTTATGATTTCCACTTCTTTTTGATGTCCCAGCTCACTGGGTGAGTAAATCAAGAAAATGTGTTGTCTTTGCTCCTCCCTCTTTCAATCTCTCTGTATTGTGATCTTGGTTATGTGAGTCAGGAGGAAGGTTGAACCTGAGAAGCAAGAGGTTCTGGGTGAACACTGCCTGGATAGTTACATGAGGTGAAGTTTGCAATGATGCTAGAATTTGATGGGTGCTAGAATAAAGCTATTGCCATGCAAGGCAGGTTTGCTGACTTTGGAGGAATATGTAAGACCAAGAAGAAGAAAAAAAGACCCAGAAAAAGATAAATAAACTGAAGCCACAAACAGAATTAGGATTCTTTTTCCTTCCTTCAAAAAATTGATGAAAACAAAAGATTTTCAATATTTTGGTTCAAAATATGTCCCAATTATGAACAAATAAAAAATAGGAAAACCAATTATTACCTTGTTCATTGAATATTCAAGTATCTTTTATATGGATGGTTTTCCTGAGAGATGGTGGAGGTGAATAGCAATACTTCACAGGCTGCTCTGAATTTAGAGTAGATTTCAACTTTGTTTTTTCCACCTTTCAAGGAAGTGACCCAACTACAAGGCTATAGTGTATTTTTCTCTCTAACTAATGAATACTGAAGTATCTTACACAGGGTGGAAAATCCTCAACAGAGAGACTGAGACTGCTTCTCTGCCCTGCCCTGCCCTAGCTTTCTGTCACATCTCTTAGCATGATGTTTAGGGCATTCTCTTGGGAGAGAGATGCAAATTAAAATACCCACAGGCAGAATTAAATTTGGCCACTCACTCAGGATGTAGGAGATCTTACCTATTGAACAAAATGATGGACCAGCACCAGCACCGCCCCACCTCTGAAGCTCTTTCCAAGCCCTGCACCTTAAAAGTCTGACTGGGGCACAGGGCTGGGACCTGCCCCTGCCTGAGACAGTTCCCAGTCTCTCCTCTGCAATCATAGGGCAGGGGCTGGAGAGCTTGTTGCCTGCTCAGCTCCATGATCACAGAGATGGGTAAGGAACAGGCTTCCCAGCCTCTGCCACCAGGGAGCTCCTAGTTCCAGTTCCATGACAGTGGGGCCAGCACTGGGAGATCCTTATCTCCCAAAGCAAGATCCATGACAGTGAGGTCAGTGCTTGGAGATCCTTACTGGCATGTGTACATGCTTACTGTGCAGCAAACCTTGCTAATTGCGAGTAAATTTGCTACCTGCAAATGCAAGTAGCAAACTTACTTGTGATTACTAACTGCACAGGAGTGCTTGCATAGATGCCTGACAAGGAGCAAATCTGCTCCCAGTCAGCCAGCCACCAGGGGGTGAGAAATTGCTCCCTGGCCCTGGGAGCTGCCTACCACCAAGACAGCCTCTGCCACCAGAGCCTGGGTGGGGACAGTCCCCCTGCCCCTGCAGCAGGGAGCTCCAAGTCCCGTCCCCCCGCACTCTGAGATCATGATCAGGGAGCAGGGGCTGGGAGATCCTTATCTCCCAGCGTTGGCCCTACTGTGGTGGAGCTGGTGCTGAGAGATAATGATCACCCAGCACCCCACTCCCCAATCTCATGGGGATCAGGCTCTAGGAGCCACTTACGGTTGTTTAAGCCTGCGAACCCAGCAAACAACTGGGCAGTTGGTATGCAGACTGGCACACAGAGAGCTGTCCCTGGGAGCAGCTTACGGCTGCTCGAGCCCCGTACAGATCAGCACATGGAGAGCTGGCCCTGGGAACAGCTTGCAGCTGCTTGGACCTCACCCAGTGCACAGGTCGGCACACGGAGAACCAACTTGGAAGCAGCTCACAGTTTCTCATGTTAGCCACGGCCCTAGGCCGAGTGACCGGAGCCTCGCAGTGTGGCTCCACTTTTAACTAAAAGACTCCCAGTGCCCAGAGCAGGGCCTGGGAAAGGGGAAAACCCCCTGTGTGAGACCTGGGAGTCAGAGCCTGCAAGGGCTTGGCTCCCATGAGAGAGAGAGAGAGCCCTGGGTGCCCAGTGCAGGGTGCCAAACTGTTGAGGAGAGTTGAAGGCGCCGCTAGGGAGAGGCTCGTGAGATTGGTCACCAGGAGATGAGCCTTGACTTCTCCAGAGAGGAAGCATGAGTTACTGGGGAAGCAGCCCCCGCAGGGGAGGCTGACATGGGAGAGGAGGGTCTGCCACCTCTACCCTCCATTGCGAGAGGGGCATGTCCACATCTGAGGACCCTAAAGGGAAGGGGCTTCAGGGAAACCCCTCAGGGAGGTGCTAAATACACTCCCTATTTTGAGGTTGTCATTATTCTTTAAAGGGGTTTATATGGTTTGTGTGTTTTAATGTCTCAGTGTGTATATTGGTATTGTTATTTGTGAAGGTTTAAAGAAATATTATGGTTAAGTTACTTGGGTTATATAGGTTAATATCCCTACGTGTTAATTGTGTTGTATAGTTTGTAAGTTATTTGGTTCATATTTGGTATTATATGTGAATTGTGGAATATTATATATAGTATTGTTAAACCTTGTTAATATTCTGTTTTATATTAAGTGTCTGTATTTATTCTTGCTTTGTTTGTTTTGGCCTAGCTCTATAGAGAGGGGAGGAAGCCACTCTGACCCCTTTCTCAGCACCCTGCCTGACTATCACCACTGTCATCAGAGGACAGGGCACACTCCCCAGGGTGCACCCGGGCTACACTAGCAAAAAGAAGTTGCTAGTTATTAATACCCAGTTGATGATGGATGAGTTTATTCCAGAATAATTTACCCTGGAGTAAACCTGCCCTGGGCAGGTGTCTACACGTGCACCCATTTGGGCGCTAATTTGCTGCTCCTGGCAGCAGTCTGTTCCTGCCCCTTTCAACCCTGGACCAGCCCCCTGCAACAGCCAGAGGGAGATCTTGGCTCCCCCTGGGTGCTATCCCAGGAGCTGGCAGGGATTCCCCACCCAGCTGGGGGCTCACTGCTAGCTGCCTCACAAGAAGATTGGGGCAGGGGTTGGGAACCTGCCCCTCTCCCACAACTCTTTCCAAGCCCATGCTTTGACTGCCCAATCAGGGCACAGAACTGGGAAAAAGCTGCGGGACTGCAACCTGCCCCAGACTGGGACCGTTCCTGGCCAGCCCTGGGCTGCACCAGGAAGTCTGCACATGCAGCTTGGAGCTAGCTGGGGACTGTCCTATTTAAGGCAGTCCGCAGCCAGCTCCTGACTGCATGTGCAGACTTCCCAGCACAGCCAGGGGCTGGCCGAGAACTGTCCTGGTCTGGGGCATGTCCCAGCCAGCTTCAGGATTGGCAGAGAACTATCTCCATGCAGGGAGCTTCCTGCCCCACCTGTGTAATTGCAATCATGGAGTGGGGACAAGGAGATTGCTCCCTTCCCCTGCTCTGCAATTGTGATCATGGGGCTGTGGCAGGGAGCCCTAGCCGCCACTCCACAATCATGGAGCTGGGGCAAAGAGCTCCCTGCTGCTGGAGCAGGGGGACATTGTCCCCACCCAGGCTCTGGTGGTGGAGCCTGCCCTGGCAGCAGGCAGCTCCCAGGGTCAGGGAGCAATCTCCTCCTCACTTCTGCCCAGTTGACCAGGAGCAAATTTGCTCCTGGCCAGTCATCTACACATGCCTTACTGCACAGTAATTACTCTGCAGTTTATTTGCTACTTGCAGTTGCAAGTAGCAAATTAACTGCTAAGTAGAGCAAATTACTACACAGTAAGGGTCTTCATGTGTAGAAGGTGTTGCTTACTATGCTGTAATTGTCTCTACTGTGCAGTAAAGCATCTCATATAGTTATACTTATGTATTTATAATTATAAAATGGCATCATCACTGTGGTATGGGGAAACACTATAAATGCTACTAAATTTTTAGCAAAAAAAAGTCTAAAGATGCCAGAGTACTAACATTGTAGCATATGTATGTAAGACATTTCCTAGTAAAGAGGTATCGGTACAAGGTTTGTTATGAAAATGCATATCAGTAACCTAGAACAGAATGACTGAGCTTACCTGGATCTGGTGCAGTCTGTCCCTGGACCTAATTTATTTTTAAAAAATAAATCTAAGGTGAGCAAAGGAAAGGTTGCTAAAATGATAAA
>NW_017729028.1:1532413-1533307 GCF_001723915.1 Gavialis gangeticus | reverse complement strand
AGCAAAAAAAAGTCTAAAGATGCCAGAGTACTAACATTGTAGCATATATATGTAAGACATTTCCTAGTAAAGAGGTATCGGTACAAGGTTTGTTAAGAAAATGCATATCAGTAACCTAGAACAGAATGACTGAGCTTACCTGGATCTGGTGCAGTCTGTCCCTGGACCTAATTTATTTTTAAAAAATAAATCTAAGGTGAGCAAAGGAAAGGTTGCTAAAATGATAAAGACACATCAACAAGCACAATTTCTAATGGAAAAAAATTATTATTAAATCACTTTAATAGTGAATATGCATGGTGAGAGGTTAACTTACAAGAAGTTTACATTTTTGCAAAAGTCTTTTCTTTCCATTGGTTCAGGACTATACAGCTATTTTTCACAACAGAAGTAAATACTTACAAAGCTTATTTAAAGGCCTTCAAACTTCTACTCTTTCACATAAGCTTTGTGACATTTGACCTACCTCTCAGAGGTCATGACACATTATCTGAGCTGGACATAATTAGCAGTGACAAGAGCTTGAAGCTGTATTTTTCCTGAGTCCTGGTAATAGAGAAAAGAAGAAGAATGGGGAAAGCAGATTAGGAAGTTGGACAGCAATCCAATTTGTAGGTTATTAGAGTCTTAAAGAAATATTTTCCCCTTGATAGATGGACCTCAATTAGAAGTTTGTCTCATAGAAACTTTGGTCATGGGGCAAAACATGTGATAACACATCTTCAAATACAATTTTTTACTGAATCCCAGTCAGAAATTACTTCCACGTACCTGATATAATGTTGGGGAATGGCATGTTTAAAAATGTTGGTGCTTTTTACAGTAACGCATTTTCTAATCTGATTATAAAAACTATTTTTCACAATAACTTTCTTTCATGTGGCTGTTTGGTCT
>NW_017729028.1:1525834-1527413 GCF_001723915.1 Gavialis gangeticus | reverse complement strand
TAAAAACAATTTTTCACAATAACTTTCTTTCATGTGGCTGTTTGGTCTCAGGTTCAGAGAACCCACTAGATAACTATCAATGTAAATTAGGTTTAGCATAAGCTTTGTGGTAGTTCTCTCTTCTAGAGTCAGTAAGAACTAACTGTGCCCTCAGAGCATAAGAATATAGTTAGATATTTATTTGGCTCACATCATCATCCAGGGAGAAATCCTGGATGTGCAAGCTAAGTCTATCCCATCTTGGAGGAAAGGCAGAAAAAGGGCACAGCAGCCCCTTTGGCTCTCCAGGGAACTAGCAGACCTCCTGCATCTTAAAAGAAAGACCTACAAGGATTGGATCCACCATGAAGGACGAATACTCTGCTATGGTCCAGACCTGCAGAGACCAAACCAGGAAAGCCAAGGCTGCAACAGAACTCCAACTAGCTACAAATATCAAGGACAATAAAAAGTACTTTTTTAGATATGTGGAGAGCTGAAGGAAAAGCAAGGGCAACACCGGACCCCTGCTAAATCAGATGGGACAACTGACAACCAACACCCAGGAAAAAGCAAACTTGCTAAATGCATACTTTGCGTCAGATTTTCACCAGTCCCATGGGACGCCCCTGCCCACTACAGGACAGGGAGGCCCAGGTGAGGAAGATTCCTTACCCGTCATCAAAGCTGACTTCATGAAGGAACACCTTGAGAGGCTGGATACCTTCAAGTCAGTCGGCCCTGATGGTTTACACCCAAGGGTACTTAAGGAGCTGGCAAGCTTCATAGCTCAGCCCCTGGCATGGATCTTTGAGCACTTCTGGTGCTCTGGTATAGTGCCCGAAGACTGGAAGAAGGCCAGTGTGGTGCCTATCTTCAAGAAAGGGAGGAAAGTGGATCCAGCAAACTACAGGCCCATCATCCTGACCTCTACCCCAGGGAAGGTCTTGGAAATGATTATCAAAGAGGCCATCCTTAACAGACTGCCTGACGACAACATTCTGATGGATAGCCAGCATGCGTTGGTTGCGGGTAAGTCTTGCTTGACCAATCGCATTTTCATTTACAACCAGGTAACCTATCACCTGGACAAGGGGGAAGAGATGGATGTCATATATCTTGACTTCAAAAAAGCCTTCAATCTGGTATCCCACGATCACCTCTTGGCAAAACTGGCTAACTGCGGCCTCAGCCTCACCACTATCCGCTGGTTGGGGCATTGGCTCTGTGGTAGGACCCAGAGGGTGGTGGTGGATGGAATTCAATCATCGTGGTGCCCTATGACCAGTGGGATACCTCAAGGCTCTGTCGTAGGGCCTATACTATTTAACATATTCATTAATGATGTAAACATTGGTGTCAGGTGAGGCCGCAGCTGGAGTACTGCATCCAGTTTTGGGCTCCACAATTCAAAAAGGATGTGGAGAAGCTTGAGAGAGTGCAGAGAAGAGCCACGTGCATGATCAGAGGTCAGGAAAACAGACCTTATGATGAGAGGCTGAGAGCTATGGGGCTCTTCAGCCTGGAAATCGCAGGCTCAAGGGTGATCTGGTGGCCACCTATAAGTTTATCAGGGGTGACCACCAGTATCTGGGGGAAC
>NW_017729028.1:1515828-1520834 GCF_001723915.1 Gavialis gangeticus | reverse complement strand
GGCCCCTGCTAACTTCCTGCCCCTGGGGTGGGGGGCTGGACTCAATGATCTTCCAAGGTCCCTTCCAGCCCTAATGTCTATGAAATCTATTAAATCATACTAGCTCAGCACCTCACAAGTTTTAATGATCCATAGCACCACTACTAGATATGTATCATCCTCATTGCTAGACTGAGACATGTGCCACAGTCTGATCCAGAAAAAAAATCCTTATGTAACTAAACTGGGGGGTAGGCAGAATTTAGGTCCTAAACCCAACATTGCAATTCTGAGAATCCCTGTCAGCTACTAATTAACCCTGAAGGTGCCATTAGTCAATAGGTTCCTCAATTTTTTTACTCAAAATTTTCCCAGGAGTCTACAGTTCTGCTTTTGCTTGTGGTCAGAAGCACTTCAGTCTACCAGCTCCATTTTTAAAATAGTTATTACTTGAACAACCATGAACTAGTTTTCAGAACAACCATGAACTAGTCTTGGCAGTGGTATGCTTGGTAAAAAATTGCCAGTATAAACTACTGTGAAAGGAGCCACCTGGAAATGCAAGACTCACTTGATGCACAAACTTTGAATACTTTAAAGATCTAATATTATATATACACAATATTTTAAACTATGCAAGTATTCTGATTATTTCTAATGGTAAACCAACATATAAGTGATATTTTTAAAAAGAAAACTGTTATTTTCTAAGTTAAAATTATAGATCTAAATAGTATCTCTCTCTCTCTTGCTATGCTAGTTTGTCCAAAGATGGAACCATTTCCACATTAACTCCACGCTTAAGAGTAAAAATTTGATTTGAAAGTAAAACCAAGTAAAAATGATAAAATTTCACACTAAAAATAAATCTTTCAAAATAACACTGAAAGAAATGACAATATATCATGAAAAAAAGATCAGGCCTTATGTCTCCTCTGCAGTATACAAAGCTACATCTTGAAGGGTCTGTACACAAAGATGCTTTTCTTCTTGCTGCAATATACATGAAGCCTCAGAGAACTATGCTGAGAGAGATTTCCAGTCATCCCTTTTGGCACCACCACTGAAAATTAGCTACTTCTAAGTGGATCTTTAAAGATGTTTTAGAAAATAGCAGCTCCTGGTTTCGTTTAAGTCAGTGGCAAAACTCCTATTGACTTCACTGGGGCTATGTTTTCATCTGCATTTTCACCTGTATCTCCTGTGTTCCCTGCCTGACATGCTTCTCTGCTTTCTGTTTCCTTCCCTGTGCTTCCTTCCCAATTTTCTTCTTTCCTTTCTGTTTCCTGCCCTATCTGCTACTGTGTTGCCTATCCCCTCCCTGACCTGCCACATGCCACACGCCACACACATAAGCTGCCCATGCTGCTTGTGGCATCCATGCCACGGGTTGTCTACCTCTGAGATGGAGCATGCAATAAAGTATGCCTCCCCTAGGGTAGCTGCCCTCTCTCCCTCCAAAAACACCCTCTCCCTCCAAAGTAGTCTTTCTGTGGCATCTGAACGGCTGGATAACGTCACCCTAACTACTGATCCAATTTCCGATACAGCTGTGTGCAGCTGATAAGTCTGGTGTGGTGGAAAGGGAGGGAAGAGGTATGGGGGACAGATCAAGGCCCCCAGGGTGAGACAGGGTGGGGGCTGGGCCTGGGCCAGGCACTGCCCAGCTGAGGCGGGGCAGGGCATGGGATGGAGCCATGGCTCATCCAGGATGCACGGGGAGTGGGGGTGCAGCTCTTACTGCTGCGTGCACCCCAGGACGGCACAGGTGGGGTGTGTGCCTTGGATCTGCGTGGGGCATGGCTGGGGTGGGCTTCAACTGCAGGAGGGGAAGGGATTGGCACTGGGGTGGCACTGTGCGGGCAGCAGCATTGCTGGGAGTGGAATATGGGGGAGGGCTGCAGCCACCCCAGAAATCACTGTAGCCACACCATAGCCCCCCTCCCAGCACTACCACCTCCTGCTCCATGAAGATCTGGGGGCACACACTGCCCGCTCCATGAAGATGCCCCCCCCCATGCCCTCCTGGATGAGCAGCGGGAGCAGCAGCAGGAGCTGCCAGATGAGTGGATGAGCTGCACACAGTGGTAGGAGCCGTCCCCGCTTCTTGTGCCACCCAGACCAGCTGTGGGTCCATCGTGCAACTCAGCTGGGCAGCAGCTGCCCCAGCCCCATCCCCACACCCTCCACATCAAGGGGGCCTTGATCTGGCCCCCCACATCCCTCCCCTTCCACCACAACAGACTTACCAGCTGCACACAGCTCTCCATGCTGCCGGCTGTACTCCTCACTGCCTATGTGCTGTGCTGCAGCTGCGTGCATGCATGGACGATTTATCAGCCAAATTATCAGCCACTTCAGGCCAATTTCCAATATAGACAGCTTTCTTTATACTGGTGCTGATCTGATATCAGACTGATGTTTCAGTGCACCTCTAGTTACTATCCATAAATACAGATTGTAAACTAACTCTGCAGTAAATACTGCACAGGAGCACGTGTAGATGCTGACCAGGAGCAAATTTGCTCCCAGTCAGCTCCTACACTAGGGACACACAGGGGATAGGAAACTCCCTTGGTCCTGGTAAGGAGCTGGGAGCCAAACAGCGCCCAAAAAGAGTAGCCCTTTGCCCACCACCCTTCCCCATCCTGGTGCTGCTCAGCTCCTGGCTCCCTACAGAAACTGGGAGCCAAGTAGCACTGAGACTTAGGATCTCACTGCTTCCCCACACAGCCCAGATTGCATGTGGCTACTCCCTTTGGGAGCAAACCTGCTCCCAAGAGGAAGCATGTGTAGACGTGCACCCCGCTTACCTTACTGTGCAGTCTTTTTACTGAGCAATAAGTCTACTTCTAATTAATAGCACATGTAGATATTCCGAGTGGGCCACAACGAGCTGTCTCAACCATGGGAGGGCGGCCTTCCTCTGACATACTCCTCCACCTTGAGTGAGTTCTACTCAAGGATGCTCCCCACTGTCCCCTAACCTCTGCAGCTCATCATTGGGCCCTGCATCACCTACTTTTCCAGCCCTTCACACAGGTTTAATAAATTGTTCCCTGTCATTCTGGTCAACCTCCAAATGGCATCCTGCAAACATCCTATGCTGCACACCATCCACATCCTTGTCCTCATATCTTGCCCCTGTAGTAGGAAGGGTTAACTCCTCTCCTGAGGGCTGACATGATGACATCAAAAGGAAGTTGTCAGCCATCTTTTTGTGCATATTAGTTGTTGCAATAAAACCTTTTTGACAGTAAGAAATCTCCCTGTCTTTTCCTAAGCTATGAAGTGCACATGGTGTCAGGAGTGGCTGAATCCTGCCACCAACAGGAACTCAAATGCTAGTCAGCAATCAGGCGATTCCCAAATGACAGACCAAGCTCCAGCAGCAGCTGGGTCCAGCTCAGATCAGAGGCTGGCTACAGAGACAATTCAGCCAGTTAACCAAAACAGTTTGATTTCCAGTCCCCTGGATTGTGGCATAGATTTATTAGATGCTTTAACCACTTCAGGGAAGCGTCAGGTTTGGACAAAAAGTATGAACCTTACCAACTAAGTGCTCTCATCTGCTCAATGCAGGATTAGGCTGATGAAATTCTGATGTCACTGCCTCTTACAAAAAAGCAATATCCTGATGTGGTAGAGGCACTAACTGAACATTTTTTTGTGCAAAAGAAGTGTGATCTATGAATGAGCTAGATTTAATCTCCATAAACAGGAGCCTTCAGAACCTGTGGCCAGCTTTATCACATCCTTGCATACAGTGGCTGAATCTTGCCAATATAGGAAGCTCAGGGAAGAATTAATTAAGGACTGCTTGGTCTCTCTGCCTTTTCCTAAGATATGAAATAGCACAGATCCAACATCAAGTGGCAGGACCACCTTCCACCTATGGAAGATAACCATAGGAACATAGGTCTGGAAGGGGTCTGCTCGGTGATCCAATCCAATCTCTTGCATTCACAGGCAGTTGTTAACCAAAAGAATCTCCCAAATCACCACTTCAAACCCTTGCCCACAACAACAAGGAAGAATATACAAAACACTAAAAACACTTTATAACCATGGGTGAAAGCAGGGAAGACAAAGGCAGTGCCAAGGTCCTGACACTAAAGCAAGAAGGAAGTAATTGATTAACATACATTCAGAAGATCCTAGGAAAAGGGCCATGCCCCATGCTACAGAGAAAGGCAAAAGCCCCACAGTCCAAGCCAATTTGACTCGGGGGGAAATTCCCTTCTGATTCTAAATTTGGTAGTCAATGTGACCCTAAGCAATGGAGCAAGACCCTCCAGCCAGGAACCTCTGGGTATTCTAAGTACTGGCAAAAGCGTCAATCAAAAACCCACAGCACTAGCTGTAACCAACATCTCAGTGCCTCAGAAGAGGTTAGAAAAACCCCCAAAAGCCCCCCCAGTTCCTGTAGCCCTAGATTAGTAGCCAAAGCATCCAGCCATACATTCCATCTAAAGCTCCTACAGCTGTCTTAATCATGGATATGTCTTCATTACACAGCTCAGGTAGACTTGTTTATCTAGTCTGAATGTATATGTCTTTGACTTCAGTATTTCAATACTTGCCCACATGTGTATCTGCACTTAGAGCATATTCCCACTTGGGCATCTGTGCTGTATTCTCTTTGTTATGCTGAGACTGTCTAAGATCCTTTCCCTGCTGTGAGGAAATGTTTCTGTCTTTCCCTTGAGGGAACTATGGGAAGGGCAGTGATGGACTATTAGCACGTACATAATTTTGGCTGCATATTCCCAGACAGTAAGTAGCTCCAGCCCAAGTAACAGCAGTATCTGGTACATGAGGCTAGTACAGATTTAAATCACATCTCAGTCTAGATCCAAGGGGCTGGTAGAGGGATTTCAGCCAAAACTCAGACAAAAGCCCAGATTAATTGTGCAGTTAGGCCAGGGTGGGCAAAGTCTGGCCCATGGGCAAGATTCAGTCCACGGTGGACTCCATTTCCCAGCAGTCCCTGCCCACATTGATGCAGCCAGTTTTCATGAAGATCG
>NW_017729028.1:1494211-1515749 GCF_001723915.1 Gavialis gangeticus | reverse complement strand
GGGGGGGGGGGGGGGAGTTGGGACTGTGATAGCATGGGGCTGGGATTTCCAAGGAGACCAGCCCAAGCAGCCCTGGCAGGGTGCAGCTATGGGGCTGGGCTTCTGTGGTGGTGACACCATGGTCTGGAGCCAGGGCAGAACCACGACCTGCTGCCCGCATGCCCTGGGCAGTGATCGGGTGGGGGCATGCAGGCAGTAGATCATGGCTCTGCCCCAACTCTGGACCATGCTGTCACCACCACAGAATCTGCCATTTTGCCCACCCCTGAAGGGAGTTCAACATAAATGTTGAGACTGTTCATTTTATCCATAAATAAATTAAAATGACTTTACCTACTAGTGACAAAAGGTATTTTCAGTTAAAAGCCGCTCACAATTACTGAGTAGTGTTATAATGAAGCCAATTTAAAAATGCTTAGTAATGTTGTCATTATTGGGAGGAAATAGCTGAATTATGATTTAAATAAACAGAACATAATCAAACTGTAGCATGTTTTTTTAATACTCTGTATTTCAACTACCATTGTTTTTCAGTACTGAACAACTGGACTCATGGGGTGCATCCACACATGCAGGCAGGTGCACTTGCAGCAGCTCAAATAGGAGCAGCACAAATTTAACCAGATTTTTGTCTCAGTGCATGTGCCTGGACATGCACTTTGGTGTGGGGCAAGTTGTGCCACTTGGGGCAAAATGACCCTGCCCAACTCCTCCCAGACTGGTAGCCAGGGGGAGCTAGAGGCTGGGGTCAGCACCTGTGCTGGTCCCAGCAGTACAGAAACCTGCCCTGTGCTGTTCCCAGCAATATAAAAACCTGCCCTGGCAAGCTCAGAGCTAATTGCCCTCAGGAGCTTCTGAGGCCCAGCCACTTGGTATCCAGGGACACTACCCCTTGTCCCAGCTGGACTGCTGAAGCAGCCCTAACCTGGAGTGGCCCCTGAACCCTCTACCCACTGCAGCAGTTTAGTAGTGGGGGCTGCTGCCTGGCTGTAGGCTTCTGCCACCTGTGACAGCATCCACTCCCTTGGGTGCCTGCCTGCTAGACCTGGATGGGGTGCCCCTGCTCTGCCATCTGGGCAGCTATCACCCAGGGCAGCTATCACCTCCTTGCTGTGGCCCACTTTGAACTATCAAAGTATGTCCTCTGGGCTCCAAATGGGCAAGAGGTTAGCCACCTAGTCTGCTCTCCAGCTGGATCCCCAGTGCTGGCCCTGGACAGGCTCCTTTTACCAGGTCTTGCCACTTGTCTCACCATCAGAAATCCTGATGTTCCCTGTTTAAAAATTGCAAATTCTCTGATAAGAAACTCAATTTCTCTCATTAAAATACAGAAAACACTGTTCTTCCCCTATTAAAATGAAATGCCACTATATAGAGAGAGATCGGTTGGGCAATGTTTTATTGATATATTACAAGTTTAAAGCAATTTGGAAGCCTACCAGTGCCTCTATCATCATAATAAAATAAATTCTAAATATCTATACATTTTGGCATTTACTTTTGGGTTTTTTGTCATAGGAAAAATCAGAGCTGCCCCTACCCCCTTTGCTCACCAGGATGTGCAATGCTGAGCAGCACTGATATGCCAGTGCCCTTCTCCTATCCTTGCCTCTCACTCTTAACACACAGCCTACCCCCCACCCATCCCAGTCCCCTCACTGTTGACCCACAGCCCCTGCTTGCCCCTATTAGCTCCTTCCCAGCCACAGCTCTGTCCCAGCACCAGGACATGAGTCCAGCTGCAACTGTCCCACCCACTGCTTTGTGGCTCTAAGCAGTTCCAGCCCTTGATGTTCTGCTCCCTGCCCCATCCTGGGAAGTCCTTGAATGGGGATCAGGGACTGAGCTGGGCCCTTTCCTCCCAGGGCAGCCTCCCCTCACGCATGCTGGTCTAGGAGGGCAAAAGTGCTCTAAACACAGCTAGGGTGGTCTCTCCTACTCGGAGTGCTCTCCCACCCCTAACCTCTGACCCCTATCTCTCTCTGACACACCCCTGCTGCCACCTCCACCTCTCCAGTCAGCCCATCACACCCCACAAGTGGCTCCTGGGACCAGGAACCTCCCCCCGCCAGGCTGGGACCACATATCCCAGAATTGGTGTGGGTGTGGGGCAGGGCTGCAGTGTGGCAGTTGCCCCTGCAGCCACAGCTCCCATCAGCAGGTCCCATCCATTCCCATGTGGCCAGCTGGGCACACAGGGTGAGAGATTTGTGGGAGTGGCTTGTGGTGTGGAGTTTGTGGGGGCTGTGGGTGTGGGGGGCTGTGTGGAAGAGGCTGCTCAGGAGGGGTGGGTCCTTTGCCCCCTGCACAGTGCAGCCCTCCTGCACAGTTCATGGGCTGCTCCCTCCACAGGACCCACAGCTCCTGCCCTCAAGGCCACAGCCCCCCACACCTCCCATAGCAGCAGCAGCCTTCGGGGCTTCAGGGCCCACTGCTGCCAGAGCCCCCAGCAGCATGGCACGGCCCCGCCCACCTCAGATCCAGAGCCACCTGTGCTGCTTGTTGCAGGTCCAGCCTGCCATGACACGGTGTGGGACCATGCACCTTCGGGCAGCTCTGGGCCACTTGAGCTATCATGCTGGGCCCAGAACCACTCAGAGGGACTGCGTGTCATGCCAGGTTGGGTCCTGCCTCCACGGGCCCTGTGTGCCCTCAGGCCAGGCCGGTTCCATGGAGGCAGTACCCTGCCTGGTGTAATGTGCAGTCTCTGTGAGCAGTGCTGGGCCCCAGGTGACAGCCCAAGTGGCCCGGTGCTGCCTGAAGGCACATTGCCCTGTGCCACACTGCACTGCACTGGGTCATACCAGACCTGTGACAAGCAGCACAGGTGGCGTCATGTCTGAGATGACCAGGGCCACACCATACCACTGGGGGCACTGGCCACAGTGGGCCCTGAGGGCCCAACAGCAACTGTTGCTGCAGGGAGGGGTGCTATGGTCCCTGCTGGGGGGACTGTGGGCCCTGTGGGGGACCTATGCCCCCAACCAGACCCCCACCCCCACACAACGCCCCACAGCCACAGCCCACAATCACCCCCACCCCCAGTCCCTGCTTACCAGGGACAGCACCTGAGTCATGCCACAGCCTTGCATCACTCCTGCTTGCCCCCACATGCCAACACAGCATGCTAAGGCAGCAGGGGGGACCATAGAGATGTTCTGGCCAGATGCCAGAACGTCTCTGGAGGTCCAAGCCCTGGCTTGCCTCAGGGCATACTAGTAACCACGCCCTGCTCTGCTTTTTTCCAGGGTGGGTTTTTATATATATATATACCTGGAAATCCAGGTATCAAGTTTAGAGCCTGTGCTGCAAATATGCAGCACAGAAAACCTTTTGTCATTCTCAGCGTGCCTCTTGTGGCATCTCAAACTGGTTTGAGACACTGCAAGATGCATATGCGTGCTCGTCTGTTCACACTCATAGGTATGGTGTTTAATATTAGATCTGAAAAGTACGGAATATATATTTTATATTTTAAAGTACAAAGTTAAAATGTTAATAGAGGAAGATCTAACGAAAAAGAAAAATCTCTTCTCACTGGAAATATATTTAAACATGATAGTAAAATATTTTCCAATCCCAATTGTGATAGCTGTAATAGAAACAAAATACTCTCAGCACTGAATATCACTTAATATAGTTTATACTAATTTTAAAATTTAACTTTCACTTTGCTGAAAGCAGATAAAGATATAGCAATTCGCCTTATCTGTAGTTTTATACTTCTTAATGCATTTGGTTTATGAAATAATTACACCAACATTCTTGATTAAATTTTCTTAAAGAGCAAAATTGCCCATTAGAAAAAGACAAGGATAATCTCACTAACAGCAAAGGAATATACTAAGTTTAGAGGAAATGAAACATTCCAAAGAAAAGAAAAAGTGCATCAAGAAAATAAAATGATTAATTCTTCTTATTGGATGTAGTGCATGTTTTCCTCATGGGATTCTACTTAATCCAGCTTTTTAGTGAACCTAAAATAAATCACGTGATATTTTCTGCATATTCCATCTTGCTGGGGTTTTATACCATAATTAATATAATACTATGTGAGCTCCTTGCAAATGAAAAAAAACACACATCAAAACAGTTTCATTCTGTCTCCCATTTGGAGGAAACTGTATGTGGAGATTATTGCACAGACCAAAGAATCCCTCTTTTATATTGTATTCTATAGGCACTAAGGGTGCCTATACATGTGCAGCATCCCTGGCTTATAGCTTTCAAGGCAAACAGCCCCCAACCAGTCTCTCTGACAAAGTCCTCTTCAGGGCAAAATCCCTGGGGGCAAAGTATGGAGAATGTGAGGAATGTAAGGGATTCATAGAATCCCTCAGGGACACTGAGCAGGGAATCCCTCATCTCACTGAGCAGGGACACATTTTAGGTAGCCAGTAGGAAACACTAAGTAGTAGGGAGGAGTTAAACTCTTTCCTTCAAGCATAGTTAGGTACCTTAAATTAAGCCAGTGGCAATCAGCCTTTCAGCCCCATGAGTCAGATGAGTAGTTGTAACAGGTTAAGCACCTGAGAACAGTTGTGATACTCCCTACAGGCTGCCTCATCCCTGCTAAGCTCTCTCTCTCAGTCTTGTCTTGAGGACTCGCCTTTTTTTCCTGCCCACCATGTCTTGTTGGAAAATTAATGAAAGGAAAGCTGCCTTCAGAGATTGATGCCTATGGTGTTTGCTTTTGTCTCCCCTGATTGACTCTCCTGACCTGACTTTTCTTAACAGCCATCATAAACTCCATCTGCCCCCATAGTCGTGCCCTGTTTCTGCCCCTCTTGGGCTTATTGGCTCTCTCCTCCCCTTCCTAGGGTATGGGCTCTCTAACTCTATTTCGGCCACTCTCAGGCAATGCTGGGCTCCCTGGCCCTGGTCTGTGCCTTGGGCCTGACCCATGGCACTAATGGGACCTCCAAACCACCCCTTTCCAGTCCAACTAAAACCACCAGTTAGCAAACTGGCTGTAGCACAATTCCTATTCCTTAGGGCTGTGTTACTAACCTTAGCCTTTGTTGCAGTCAAGTCACTTGGCTCTGCTCCTTTAAGTAGCAGGCTCCATCCTCCATTAACGTATAGCAGGGGCAGGCAATTATTTCAGGTGGAGGGCTGCTTAACAAGTTTTGGTGAGCTGTCAGGGGCCACATAGGTAGCCCTACCCCCTGACAGTTGCTCCACCTCCTGGCCGCCACATTGGGACCAGAAGTCCTGCCCCCTAACCCCTGACCTTTGCCACCAATGCGCTTCTTGCCCCCAGCACAGCGCTGGCCACCTCTATCACAGGAGCTTAGCGCCATGCACCTGCAGCTCCCACACTAACTGCAGGGAAGCCCTGTGCTGGACTCCATCCCTCCACTCTCATAGGGAAGCTAGCAGGCTATGGAGTGGACACTTACACAGTCAGGTGGGTGGCCAACTGGCTTAGGGACTGGACTCAGAGAGTGGTGGTGGAAGGGTCATTCTCGGCCTGGCAGGAGGTGGGCAGTGGGGTCCCGCAGAGTTCAGTCCTTGGACCAGTGTTATTTAATATCTTCATCAGTGATTTGGACAAGGGTGTGGAGAGCACCCTGTCCAAGTTCATAGATGATACCAAGTTATGCGCCAAAGTTAACACACTGGAGGGCAAGGAGCAGATACAGGCCGATCTGGACAGGTTGGACCAATGGGCAGAATGAAATAGGATGCAATTCAACAAAGATAAATGTAAGGTACTCCACCTAGCAAGGAGGAATCCCCAGCACTCCTTTAGGCTGGGGGTGACCTCCTCAGCAGCTCAGCGGCTGAGAGGGATCTTGGAGTCATAATAACCTCCAAGATGAACATGAGCCAGCAGTGTAATGAAGCCATCAACAAAGCCAATCGCACCTTGTTGTGCATTAACAGATGCATGACCAACAGATCGAGGGAGGTGATGCTCCCCCTCTATGCGACATTTGTCAGGCCGCAGTTGGAGTACCATGTCCAGTTTTGGGAGCCACACTTCAAGAGGGACACAGAGAATCTGGAGAGCGTTCAGAGGAGGGCCACTCACATGATTAGTGGCCTCCATGAAATACCCTACAAGGGGAGGTTGAGGGATCTGGAGCTCTTCAGCCTTCACAAGAGACGGATGAGGAGAGAACTTGTAGCCACCTGTAATTTATCAAGGGAGGACAACAGGGAATTGGAGATGCGTTATTTACCAGAGCACCCCTAGGAGTAACTAGGAATAATGGGTGTGAACTAGTGGAGAGTAGATTCAGGTTTGACATTAGGAAGACATTTTTTTACAGTAAGGGTGGCCAGAATCTGGAACGGGTTGCCAAGAGTGGTGGTACTATCACTTAACTTGGAGGTCTTCAAGAGGAGGCTAGATAGACACCTGGCTGGGGTCATCTGACCTCGGTCCTCTTTCCTGCCAGGGGCAGGGGATCAAATATGATGATCCTTTGTGGTCCCTTCCAACTCTAAAATCTATGAACATATGAATCTATGAATACCTGCATAATGCAGAGACCTGTGCAGCAGGAAGCAGGAGAGGCAGCAGGCTCCAGCGTGGGGCTTCCCCTGCTGAGTGCTGGAGCTGCAGGTGAGTGGTGTGGAGCCCCAGTGATAGAGGCAACTGGGCAGGCTGCACTCCCTCCCCCCTGTCCGGACCAAATTTTAGATGTATGCTGGTAACACAAGAGTTAAGTTTGATCATGCACAGATAAGCAGACAAGGCCTATGGAAAATTCCACAGCATGCCCAGCATGTGCCCCCTGTGCGACCCTAGGGCTTGTCAATCAAAGCTGACCTAGTTTTGTAACAAAGCATGCTCAGTCTCATACAGAGAATGACATAATTAGACCAGAAATTTCTCTTGACAAAGCAACCTGATTGGCTACCTGGTTGCCTTAAAAGACTTGTGAGCCCCTCACCCGGGGAGACACCCAAAAAGAGACTGGAGAGACTGTGGGGGAGACCCACTGGACTGGCAAACAGAGGCTGCCTTGGCTGTCTCACTAGGAGAGATCCGACCTGAGAGCAGAGGCTGTTCCAACAGGGACTGCTCCTCAGGAGGGCTTTCTGCCCCATTGGTCTCCTCCTCGCTGCAATTTTGCAGATCGATTCAACTCGTTCTCTTACTGATTCTCTTGGCTATTGACCTTGCTTCTGGCATTTGACTGACCACAATCCTGATCAACCCAAACTGCTTCTCGGACACCGACCACGGCATTGTCACCTCACTTTGGCATCAACTTCAGCATCTCATCCACCACCCGTTTCGTCCATTTGGACTGGCATCACACCATTCGTTGTTACAGTTCTGTTGTTCGTATCCCAATTGATGAGCTGTTGACCAGCCCTGGGACTATCGAGTTGGGCAGCTGCCCCTAGCTCCAGTTAGAAAGCAAGGGCTCACTCAAGAACCCTGTGGGCCAACAGACCCCTTTGTTGTTTGTTCTCGTTAACACTGTAACTGAAAAAGCAAGATTTCCACCTACACTCTAAAAGCGTAAGTAAATAAAATCCATTTACTTGAAACCGCACGAGTCCCGTACCGCTCAGGCTCCTAGCCGCCAATCCCACCTGTTTCGTATAAAAACCCTCGGCCCACTGTGACCTTGGGGCCGCTGTTCCCCGACACCCCTATGCAGCACTGGCTAGAGCCACACCCCACCGGGTACTTTTGCCTGGGCAAAAGCATCCTGACCTCCCTGCCTACTGCTGCTGCCAGGCAGCAGGGGCTGCACCCCATGGGGGGAGTGTGTGGGGGATCCCTACACCCCCCACCCTCACAGTCATACCCTGCCCAGCTGAGCTCCACACTCCTGCTGCCCCTCTGGGCACAGGCTCCATGCAGCATTCCCACAGCCGCCCAGCTGCAATCCCCCTCCCGCCCCCAGCCCTGCCACTTCCCTACCTGCTGCCCCAAGTGAACGGGTTCTGGCTGAAGCAGGAGACCTGCCTGGAAGCTGCTGGCTGGGCAGAGCCCTTCTGCCCAAGAGGGTGAGAGTGAGGCCTAATAGGGTATGTTGGGGAATTGTACACATGGGCACCTCATTCCCACCCTTATGGGCAGAAGGGCTGGGTGGGGTGCAATTCATTGGGGAGTGCCACAGGCCAAATGAAAGTGCCAGGCACACCATATTTTGCCCATCCCTGGCTTATAGCCTTCAAAGCAAACAGCCCCCAATCAGTCTCTCTGACAAAGTCCTCTTCAGGGCAAAATCCTTGGGGCAGAGTTTCTTCCCCAGCTGCCTGCAGAGACAGACTGCCACCCCCACACCCCTAGCTCTGGGCTCTTATTGTATTACAAGCCTAAAATAAACATATCTGCTGAAAAACTATCATACACTGAAAAAATATGCAAATAAGTCTTCTTCTTTATTTTATATTGATCACTATACATCACTAGTAAGTGAGTGAGAACTGGGTCATCAGAGTTGAAGCATTTCCTTATTTCAAGGCAAGCAGTCATAAGAAAGTGCTGATAGCAAAACAAAAAGTCAGTTAAGACTCCCTAGGAGTGACTTGAGTTTTACATATACTGTATCAATTACTTGCCTCAAAAATTATTGTACATTTTGAACACTGTTACTATTATTGATTGTACATCATACAAGGGTTGAACTTATTGTACAAATACAATAATTATGGTACACCTGGCAACACTGGCTATTATACTTCCTAAGCCTTACCCTGCAGGTCAGGTGGCTCCCTTGTCAGCTGACTTGCCCACAGGGTCCTTCCCTAACCCTTCCTTTGCTGGTTGCTACAAAAACCCTACCTTTAAAGGGGTCATGCCACTTTCTAATAACACGGCAAGGGTCCCTGTTACAGTTGTGCGTGGCCTGTCAGTGGACCAGACCCCTTGGAGAGTCAGTACACAAGGTTGGGCCCCACATGCCCAGATCAGGCCCCATGCTGCCTCAGCCTGGCCCTACACACCCATATTGGGCCCCATACCACACTAGACATTTAGCACTCAGGGTTATGCTATCAGGTCCTCCATCTCCCTATGTGTCTTGATATTTGGCAGTAGGGGAGTAACAATGAACACCACCACCACTCTTCTGCCACCAAACTTCCAAACTATGGAGATTCTGGTAGGTCATATGGGCCAGATCTGGCTTGTGGTTGGAGTACCCTTGCCTTAATCCAAAGGAAAATATCTAATTTTATTTGGTCATGAACATTTTCACAGAGTAAGGTGCCTAATCCTCCCATGTAGTATTGACAGCGGACTGCTCCTTCTCTTCTCAGACTTCAATCCCTCCTTCCCTGCCTAACATAGAAACCCAAATGTCTCTCCAAAGAGTTCCCTAACCATTAAGCTCATAGGTTAAGTGACAGCGGTTTTGTTCAGGGTCTCCCGTTGAAGCTGATTTATTTTGAAATAGCTGAATATTCATTGGAGCAGGTCTCCCCAGCAAGTGCTGAAACCATCAGGATATAGAGTCATCTCCCCATACCATCTTCTGTACTCCACTGACTATCTGAATGAATCTAGTCCTTAGCTTTTTTGTGTCTAATTTACCATGTATAAAACAGTACTTCCCTACCCCGCTCAGCTGGGGAAAAGGTAGCTAAATAGATATTTTGGCTGATAAATGCTGGCTAGCAGACACATTAGTTTTCTTGGGGGAAACAGAAGAGTCCCCTAACCTAAAAGTAAGTTAGTTTCACTAGCCTACTGATAAATGCACTCTAAGGCAGGGGTTGTCAACTAGGGGTACACCTGGGAGTACTTGGGAAGACCCTAGAAGGTACGCATGGGCAGGCGGTAGCAGAGCGCTACCACCCACCACCCCATGCTGCTGCCTCCCAGGAGCAGGGCGGGGGGGCGAGGGCAGTGGAGCTCCTCTGCAGGCCACTCAGGTACCACCTGGCCAGCTGGCCAGCCACAGGGAGGGGAAGCTCACACACAACGGCTCACCCCCCACTCCCTCCCACATCTGGCTGCTGGGGATACGCTTATTTTAAAGGTTGAAAACCCCTGCTCTAACACACAGATATTAAATAAGAGAAATTGTTCATTTTTCTATTCTTTAAATCCAGTATAAATTTCACCAAGGGCCAATAGCCTTATGACATCAGTGGAGTTTCTGTGAATTTATACTGGTATGAGAGCAGAATGTGACCTCTGACCCAACGTTGTAGGAGCTCACGCCTTTTGCAATTATCTCACTTCTGTTCAAAAGAGAATTGACCTGTATGTGGGTGAAGGTCTCTGCAAGCAGACATATTCCTCCAAGGAGAGTGCCATACCATGCTGGTGTGAGACAGAGAGCAGCAATGATACTTTTAGCATAAGATCAGATAAGAAGTGTTTTTAACTTTAGCCTTTACTGCTGAAACAAAGATTTCCAAGAGTTTGTGAAACATATCCTTTAACTTTTAAGGTTGAAATTTTCAAAGTCACCTATGGGATTTGGACATTGAATTCCAAGTGAAAATAAAAGGAACTATGCATCCAAATACCTATTTTACACATCTCTACACAAAACAGTTCTGGTTGCCCTCAGTTTTGTAAACCTATTAAAATAAAGCATGTACATTTCAAAACTCGTCTCCAATTTTTCCAGTGCAATCTTGCACCTGTAAATAACTGTGACATCACTTTATAGCATATGCATTTGAACCATGTGTGTGTGCCTGCAGATCAGATCAAGTAGTTATGAAGCTCACTGATACAAAATACATTGGAAACTATATGCACCTGCAAGTGTTTATCAGAACAATGATGTGAGTGCAAATGCATTAGCCTCACTGTTGCTGTTCCGTGGATCAGGATCTAAATGTGCGTTCTTTTAAAAAACACATTTGATTTATTAATGATGTTATTATTTCAAGATTATCTGATATTCCAGTACACTGATAATGTGGAACATGTAAGTAAATAGATAGCCTATCAATGGGATTAGACGAAAACATACATCATTCTAAGGCCAACGAAGACCTTACTCCGTGTGAGTATATAGCAGGTGTTCCAATATAGATTTAATCTGTCTGTTCCTATCTTGCAGTAAGTGATGCTAAACTGCAAAAATGTAACCCTGTTTCATTCAGGGGTAAGCTTTCTAGGTTTAACTTCCACTCACTTTAAATTAGGATCAGACAGACAACAACAGTTATAGCAGATTCACAGTGGTTATAGCAGCCAAACCCCATTAAAGTCCCCCTACATATACTGGTATAACTGTTGCATCTGCCCATTCCCTATATGTGATACTAAACTAATTTGGTTCCAAAAGACAGTCCTTCTGCTTAAGCCACTGCTGAAGCCAGCCCAAATTCCATAAATGAACAGCAGACTCAGTTACCTAGATGGGTTCTGCTCATGTTCCTGTAGGATGCCATCAAAATCTAGGCCCAATTCAATAATACAAAAATTATCACGTGCAATATTTTTTCCTTCTTCAGCAGCAAAGACATTCTGAAATCAATTAAGCACCACTCACTCCTCTGCATGTTATGTACTTGAAGGTTATAGGCTTAACAAAATAGCATTGTTTTGAGCATAAAACTCATTCTGAGTTGTTTTAAACCATAACATATGTGTGTTTATTTCAAGAGGCTATATATAGGTGATGACCAGACATTTAGGCAGCCAGAGATAATGAAATAATACTTTGCATTTATATAATACTTTATAGCCACATGTTTTACAAAGGTGGGTATACATCATTATTCTTGTTCAATAAGCTAACACATTAAGAGAGAGAAGTAAATACCAACATTTTCAAGAGATCGTGTAATATGTTCTTTATGGCCCTGCCCCAGCCTAGAGGTGACAGAGGTTCACAAGCCTGCCATAACTTAGGGGAACTTAGTTTGGTCTTCTAGTTCAGGTAGTAAGAGCTTGTGCTTTAAGATTTAAAGGATCCAGATTTGATCCTTGCTACCTGGGCCCCACAGCAGCAAGTGTCCATTGTTTACAGACATAAATTGGGAGTTGGGATTTTTAAAAATCAGGTTTGGTTGTGGATAAGTGACCTGAATGCACTGGGTCTTCTGCTAATCAAGCAATGTATAAGGATAATTTTGGAGATGTGCACTCAATCAGTATTTCTCAAGGCAGCCAGAACCACTCAACAGCTACTCCAGATGCTACAAATTCCATCAAGCCAAAAATGAGACTAAGTCATGAGATGCAAGTTAAAGTACTCAAGCAACAGTCCTTCACTGGCCACAGCATTAGGTGTGCTCCTCTGTAACTAGTCTCCAAACAGAATGTAACTACTCATGCTTCATTGCTCATTGTAGTTCATGGCTTATAAACAATTAATTGTTCTTGAGCAGTGATCTTTTTATCAGACTGAGTCCGATAAGGGTTGGGAGAGTTATAGAAGGGATCAGATATTTGCAATGACAAGGGCACACATACCAGGGTACAGTCAGAGGTGCTTTGGGCTTGTGAACATAAATATAAAAACAGAACTGGGGAAATACAGTACTGAATCCAAGCCTGCTTGATTTTTAATAATGAGGCAACTCTGAGAATCAAAGGAGATGTTTCCCCTTCCTACTAAGGATGGCAAAGAGTGGCACATCCTTTAAGCACAGGTGTAACTACCACAGCTCAGCCTTTTCAGGTAATTGAATACTGGCAAATGTAATCCACAGGGATTCAGGAAATCATGTGATGATCAAGCTATGTAAGAAACTGCTAAAAATCAAACTAGGACAGCTCAAGGAGAGGAAGACTTTTGTATGGAAAGCTAAAGCAAGGGGAGAAAGAGGACTATAAAGTGGATGGAGAAACACTAGTGATCCAGCTTGCTTACTACCACACAGCTAAAACCACCAAAAGGTTGATTAATGAAGATAACCCATGCAATGATAATGCTGAAAAACGTCTCTCCCTCTCACACGCACACACCTTTTGTGTCTCTCACACAAGCCCCTTCCTCATGTCTCTCTCTCTCACACACACACACCTTTTACTCTAGCCTGTGCTTCAACTTGGCGGCACATCCCATTGCTTTCCAGATGTCCATATAGAAGAAGAAACAGACCTGGAGGTGGTAAGAGTTGTTACTGGATGGCATTCCCAGGGAAGCTGGGACAGCCAGAAGGAGAGATACATGGAGGAAGCCAAGAAAGCAGACAGCCCCATCAGGGGAGCGGCACTGTTGGCATCTAAGGAATCTGAGATTATCTGTACTGCCAGGCTCATAAGATGCTGCTTTAAAACTATCATCTTTACTGTCTTTATACAGCTTCTGAAGAGGTTACTGGTGGGACAGTGGTACACATGGTGTGTGCTATTTCAACAGCTGGAGCAGGGAAGAAGGCTCAAAGAATAAGAACCTGCAGGCAGATAAAGGTGGGGAGAAAAGAGAGATGTGATGTTTTATCTCTTTCCCTTACAGAAGCCTGAGTGGGGAGGGGCCATGGAAAAACCCGATGGATTAGTCACTGGCAGCTTCTCCAACAGTGGCATATGGACAGTCCAGCAATCTGTTACTCCAGGAGCGACGGACACAGAATTGACAAATGACTGGCAGGAATGTTTTGGAAATCATTTTGGTAGAGTGAGATAAGAAGCAGCAGGAAAGGATTTATTTCAGGGAAGTATTTAATAAACCAGGAGGAGTCCAGTACAGGGAAACTGTACGGTTAGCAGGGTCTTTTACAGACAACGCAGACAGTGGCTTTCTGAGTGAATTTGAATTAACAGCAGGTCTAATAGCTTCTACGATGAGCAACATCTATAGATCCTAGATTCATATATTTAAGGCCAGAGGGGACCATTATACTCTGACCTCCTGCATGACACTGGCAAGAGAATGTCACTTAACCCAGCAACCTGTACCAGAACTAGAGAACATATAACTATAATATCACAGCTGGTTTGAGATGCTGTAAGTATTTGAACAGCGGCAATGTATAATATTAAATATAACCATATTCATCACTAACTTCCTCCATAAATGCAGTTGCCAAGATTTTAGAAAGTTGCACATAGTTTTGCTGCCAATTTCATGTATTATCCTAACAGCATATTATGAAAGTCAGTCACAGAAAAAGGTATCATATATGGATACAAAAAAGTACATGTAGCTATATTTAGATGACAAAGCTTAGGGTTCTCTCTAAAGCTAACTAAACTAGACGGGATTCTTTTAATTGACTTCACTGGGATTTCTATCACTTTAATAATTGTACACGAATATCCACAAAGGAGATCAGGAAACAACTTTTTCCATGTAAAAGTTATTTTAAAAAAGCACCACAAGGTTTAAATCTGCTACTACTAGAATTTCTATGCAAAAACAAAATCTAGTTCACATAATTAGAATCTATAAACTGAATAAGCATAAAGATTGATTTTCCATAATGACTACTAGACAAAATATACACACTTGGCCCTACGGTAGAAAGGCATTTCTTTACAGCAAGCTTCATTATTATTTCTTCAGAGTAATATCATGTGCATGCTGCTTTCCACTGTAAATTAACACACCACACAATAAGGCTTCATATTTCTTACCCACATAATATTATTACACATGGATTCAATAGGAAGAGTGGGTGTGCCACTTTCACAGTCCTTTTAATGACACATTTTAATTAATGAATAAAGATATAAACATATCAAGGATTCTGTATTGCATGGGAAGTACAGAATACACCCCAGCTTTATTTGTCCCTCTCCATTTTTCATTATATGCTTTGATCTAAACAATGAATTTACTCCCATGAATGCATCTACATAGCAGCATGTTTCAAATGAAGGCAGAGAATACTGGAGAATTAGCTTGATGCCCCATTTTGTGGTTTGAAGCCCTCTTCAAGGCAGATCAGGATTCAGAAGCCTTTTACTGCCTGCGATCGATTATATTCTGGGAGAGATTTCTATTTCTACATATAAGAATGACTCAAGAGCTAAGGTACATTTTTTCTAGGCTTCCAGATGAATGGATGGTAAGTAGTGACACATCTGCTATGAATTACTGTAAAGGATGAGGCAGCTAATATTTTAGCTCCTGCCTCATGGTGGTGAAGGCTCTCTCAGCATATGCTTTTGCTGCTTTAATTGGGTCCAGATATCTCATACTCAAAGGACAGAAAAACAAAGCTGAACAAGCATTGGAGAACGCCTTCAAGGGGTTTTTTTATGAGAAAGCTTTCTAAATGTATCTAGCCCACAAGCCTAAAAGAAATTAATGGAAGTAGGTAAAAGTAAACATATAAAATATGTCAAAATGTAAACTCCCTCAAAATGACAAACATCATCTCTTTTACTATAGGCGCTCTTTTTCTACCCTTCCTTCTGTTTTCCAACATTTTTAAAAAGAAAAGTCATTGTAATAACAGTTCCAGTGCCCACCCTTTGTAGCAACTACTCTTTCTCAGAGCAAGTGTAGTAAATGGTTAGATTACTACTGAGAGGTGGAATTCTGATGTCCAGTCCTTTGACAGCCTCTGATTTCCTGAGAAACCAAGAGCAAGTAAAGTAACCCCCCTGTCCCTTTATTTGTCGGCCGTAAGTAGAGAGGGGTTGCTTTAGTAGCTGTGATTGACAATAGATTCTCTCCAATTCTCCTCCACTGACTGCGATTGCACCTTGTAGAAAGGGAGCTTCCAGTTTATAGTAATTCAGGTTTCAGGCAAAGTACAGAGGCACTGACATGATCTTCATTATTTGGCAAAGTTGATTCAGTGGTAGTGTTTGACCCATTGAGTGACCTGAGCTTTGGAAAGACTTGCCTGTCCAAGAAAGATACTGCCAATGTGGAGATGGCCCTATGGCAGAGTAAAGGTTGACAGCTTGCTATTCAGTTGTCTGTGATCATCAGTGTCAAACAAAAATGTGTCTTAGAGCCAATCCTGTTCTCAGTGTTCTATGTAGCTTTTTTCAAGGTGACTCAGAAACTCAATGAGGGCACTGGGATTCATTTCTTAACTGCAAGAGAGTTGTTTAACCTCTCCAGAATGTATGCTGCAACTAAAATTGCTAAACTTTGGTAAGAGGCAAGGCTTTCTTAGGGTGATATATTTTATTACACCAATAGTGTAGTTGGGATAGAGTTAGACAAGCTTTTGAAGTGACCTGACAAAAAGTGTCTTGCATTTGAAAGTTTGTCTAATTCTATCCCAATCACACCACTGGTCCAATAAAAGGCAACATCTTATGAAATCCTTGCCTCTAGCATAATTTCTGGACTATCCCTGCTACATCACTCAAACTTTGGTATGTGGATGACTGTGCAACTAGTCTCTGATTCCATAGTCATATATTTTAAATGTTGACAGTATTTTTGAAATGCTAATTTTTTATCTTTACACATATTGACAGATGATTTTTCTGCCTCCGCCACAGCTTCGGACTGTCAGCAATGTGGAGAAAAGGGAGGTCAGCCTCTGAAATAAAGTATATAAATATCCATATCCACTGGCAGAACAGAATTTCTAGTGGTTCATGAGTTCACTTACCTTGGAAGAGTTTTGAATGAACACTTTTAAATGCCAGCATTGTGATCTTTAACACCTAGAAAGCTACTGCAGCCCTTGGCAGCCTTACATAGTGGAGAGAGTCAGAATGGGATCAAATCAAGGTCTACAAAGCTGTTGCACTGACCACACTGCTACGCAAGTGTGAGACTTGGATATTATACAAAAGGTGCATCTGTCAACTGGAGAAATTCCATTGGAGCATCTTCATGTCCTTCTTTGAGGGAAGAGATGCAATAAGCTGACCAGTGGCGAAGTCTGGCAGCAAGCTGACTGCATGTCCACTAATGCATAGATAATAAAGCCCAGCAATGATGGATGAGAAAAAATGCTCAAGAAGCTCCTATATGATGACTTGGAATAAAGGAAAAGAAGGATGGTGGCCCAAAAAAGCACTTCAAATGCATCTTAAACATACATTCAAGTAACAGCCTGGCAGTGAGGGGGTTAATTCCACAGTGGATCTGGGACAGAGAGAGGGCACAGTGGCAGCCTGGCTGCAGGAAAGCCAAGGAGATGCAGCCAGGAGAAGGAAGGGAGATGGGATGGAGGGGGGATGGAGGGAGAAATTAACCCCCTCTCTGACCCCTTTCCCTTAACAGGGCCCGATCTGCCCGTGCCCCTGCCCCTCTGCTGGAGTGGGGTGGGGAGGAACACTGGCAAGAGCTGCTCTGACCAACCCAGCAGAGCATGGACAACTGGTGCCTCCTGAGTCTGGGGCGGGGCATAACAAACCCCTATCTCACCCCCCTCCCCTCCCCCCACAAGAGCCCCAGGCTTACCTTTCTCCCAGCAGTAGGAACAGCACCTCTGCTGGGGGATTGAAGCATGCTCTTTACAGGTAGAGAGGGGGAGGGAGGGGCTGCGCAGGGGAGAGAGGCAGGGCAGTGCTCTGGTTGCCCAAAGCACTCTCTGATGCTGGGCTCCAGAGTACTGTCAGGGAGGGTGGGGCTGGGTAGAGAAGCAGAGCCATACAATCCGGCCGGCAGGGATCCACTCCGCACCTGGCCCCACCCTGAGCAGTGCGTGTGTGTGCGTCTGCATGTGTGTGTGTGTGCATCTTTGTGTGTGTATCTATGTTCATGGCAAGGAGAGTGTGTTTGTGTCTGTGTCCATGTGCAGAAAGTGAGTAAAAGTAGAGTGCACACCCATCTGTGTGTGTGTGTGTGTGTGTGTGTGTGTGTGTGTGTGTTTTGCCATGGTGGGGGAGAGATGTGGGGAGCAGGGAGAACAGGTGGTAATGTGCCTCCCTATCCCCAGCCCAGAGGGTCCATCCAGCCTCCCCTGCCAGCACCAGGAGGAAAGGGGACCTTCTCCCCCCACAGCCCAGCTCCCATGGGGGATGGGGGCCTCCAATTTTGCCTTTACCCAGGGCCCCAGTACACCTTAATCTGCCTCTGCCCTGTCCCAACCCTCCCCTTGCTGCTCCAGGAGCATAGCTAGATGCTGTCCCAGCATAGCCCCCTTTAGTTGAAAGAGGCAGGGAGAGGGTTAATTCTTCCTTCTGATCCCTCTCACCCCTCCCCACCAGTCAGGGGTATGCCTAGCCAGAGCAAAGCAACCTCTATCAAGGTATTTGCCTCTCTCACTGCTCCAGAGGAGAGCTGGGGGAGCGGCCAAGGCACTGAGTTGGCAGAAGTGGGGTTTAACCCCTGCTCCCTGGCCCATACAGGACCACAGCCTGGTCTGTTTGGGGAGGAGGGGGTGTCTTGGGGAAGGAAACTCTCTGAGACTTTCCCCAAACCCCATCCTTAGGTTTGGAGCTACTTCTTGAGGAGTGGGGGAAGGAGCCTTAAGAGAGCACGCTGACTGCCTGGACCACCTGATTGGCTGATGGCATGGGTAGGTATACCCCCAATATCTGAACCTTTCATCTGGGAAGTCCCTGATGCAGAGCCAGAGACTTGCAGCAGACACAGAAAGATTGCTGTCATTTGGGAATTGTACTGGCTTCTCTGTCCAGAATTGCCTGCTCCCTGCCACGGTGTCCTGCCACCCGCAGTCAAGAACAGATCCCCAGGACATTCAGTATGTTCTGCCTGTCATGCTAGACCATTGCCAGAGCTTGTAGGACATCATGGACATTCACTTGGACATGATGCAGCAGCTTCTCAGCATGGCATACACCTTCATGTCCCCAGCCTAGCAGCTGGTCATCCAGCGTAGGGCCATCTACTGCACCCTGAGCCCACCAAGCATTCTGGACTGTACCACTGACTTTCAAATGGCCAATGAGGATGACACTATCCAGGAAACCATGGAGGCCAGGATGCTGTGGCACCACCTTCAGACCATCAAGCACCAGTTCTGGGCCCATGCCACTAGCACTGACTAGTGGGAGCAGATTGTTTTGGACACATGGGATGATGACCTTCTGCATGCGTTGGGTGACCTTCCTAGACATTGTCACCCAGCTGGCCCCTCACATCACATACTAGGACATCAGCATGCGTCCATCTCTCAGTCTAAAGAAGCAGATGGCCATCACCATCATGAAGTAGGCTACTCCCAACAATTACTGCTACATTGCCAACCAGTTTGGCATAGGCAAGTCCATGGCTGGAGAGGCCATTCAGAAAGTCTGAGGGATCATCCAGTATGTCCTGTCCAAATGCTTTATCTGCTTTATCTACCCATAGGAGGTGGTTGCTGGCTTCAACTGCATGGGCTTCCCCAACTGTGTCAGTGCTGTGGATGGCACCCACATCCCTATCCTCTGCCCAACCCAGGCCAGCCAGGCATTCATCAACTACAAGAGCTTTTCCTCCATCATCCTGCAGGGCATTATCAATCACCAGGGCCATTTCACACATATCTTCACCAGCTGGACAGGCAGTGCCCATGATCATAGAATCATAGAATCAATTAATCGGAAGGGACCTAGACAGATCATCTAGTCCGACCCCCTGCCATGGGCAGGAAGGAACACTGAGGGTGGCAGGGGTCATAAGACCCCAGCCAGGTGCCTATCCAGTCTCCTCTTGAAGATTTCCAGGGAAGGTGAGAGCACCACCTCTCTGGGAAGCCTATTCCGGGCTCTGGCCACCCTTACAGTGAAGTAGTCCTTCCTAATATGTTGCCTACATGTTCCAAAATTCACCGCTGCCTGGGCTGATGGAGAACAGACACTATGCTCCCAGGGTCCCCGATTTCATCATTGGTGACATCATCATTCCCCCATATCACTGGGGACCCAGCTTACCCTCTGATTCCATGGCTGATGAAGCCCTATGGGGGACAGTTGGACCATCTCAAGGAGCACTTCAACTACTGTTTGAGTAAATGCTGCATGATGGTGGAGTGTGCCTTTGGCTGCCTTAAAGCACGCTGGTGGGCTCTTAGCACACACCCAAAGTGTGTGAGGAGATAAGGAGAACCTGCCACAACTCATTGCCACAGCATGCATCCTCCATAACATGTGTGAGATGAGGAGGGAAGTCTTCAGCAAATCCTGGGCTGAGGAAGCATGGCACACGGACCAGGTATTGCAGCTTGAGGTAATGCGGCACAGGGATAGGGTAAACACCCCACTGATGCTGGGACATTGGAACTGCACAGCGGCAGGCAGTCCAGATCTGTGAAGCCCTGACTGACTACCTCCTAACCATAGAGGACCAATAGTCCTCCTCAGATGAGGAGAGCCAGGGCCTGTGCTCTTGCAACAAGCTACGGTTCTCTTTTGCTCTGGGCTCCTCTGGCCCTGCATTCTGGTCATTGCTGCCCATAACCAAGGGTTTCTGGACAATTTCCCTTTCCCTCCCTCCCCACTAACTCCAGGGGCACCTACTGGGGTGGGTGGCAATGCGGCACAAGACAAAAACATGCCTTGTGTTCAAATGTTGCAGATGCCAAACCATTCTTTTGTTTAATGAAGAACACCTGTTAAACATTACTCATGGTAGAACTTGATCCCTTTTTCCAGATAACACAAACAAGCAAACAGGTGGGGTTGAGCAGGGAAGGGACAAATGAACGTAGCAGGGGAGGTTAGGACAATGTGGGGGTGGGGGGTGGTTCTGGGGAAATACTACAGGGGCTCAACTCAAGAAACACAGAACCTTGTAGGGGAGGTATGGGATAGGAGGCTATACACCTGGCACACTAAGTCCTAAACTATGGAGTGAAGAACAGGGACTTATCCATGTAGGAGCTGGACAGATGTGTGATCCCAGATCCACTGTCTACCTGAGAGGGCTGCGAGGCACGTGCGAGAGGTGGTTGCTGGACCAGGGGAAGGAGAGGCTGTGGAGTGGGATGTATCATCACAGTGTGGGCTATAGATTCCTGGCTATCCCTCATGGGACCCCCTGCCTCTTGGCCCCTGTTCCTGGAGACATCTTCCTCTTTGGGGACCCCAGGCCCATGAGCCTTGGCCATGTCTGGGGCTCAGATAACCTAGAGAGACTGAGTCTGGGCACTGCATATCCCCACCAAGGTGGCACCACTCCCTCAAAGTGGGACCTGGGCCAGAAGGGGGGCCACAGGGAACAGAAGAGTTCCCCTCTGGGTCCCTTGCCTTGTAAGTCGATGAGCTGGGGCTGTCACGCTCTGTTGCCAGAAGCACTGTTAGGGGCAGCCTGGCCCAGCAAGCTGGTGGGCCATGGTCCCTCCCCACCACCACATCACCCACTTTCTGAATGCTCCTGCACCCCTTCAGGACTTGCCTAGAACCGTTTGAGGGACATATGTTACAGGGGAGCAGGTCAACTCTGGGAGGAGGGTGGTGTCTCTGGTGGCCCTGGCATTGGACTCTAGTCTGCTTGGTCTTGCTCCCCTTGCCCACTGCTGCCTGCCACAGTGAGGCCCACCATGTGAATGTCTGCCTCCCTGGACCCTGGGTTACTGACTCCTTTGTGAAAACCCTTCCATCCTGGGTCCTCCTCCCACTTACAGACCTCCCAGCCAGGGTGTGAAAGGGAGCATTCCCCCCTGGATAGCATCCTGGGGTCCCTCCCATGGGACTTCCAGTGCTGTTGGCCCAGGGAAGAGTCCCTGAACTGGGGCACAGCATGCTATGGGCTGATATGCAGAGTGCAGAAATACAGAAAGCTGTGAGCACCTAATGCCCTGGACCCTGCACTGTGAGTGGTTAGAGCTGTGTGATTCA
>NW_017729028.1:1475473-1489211 GCF_001723915.1 Gavialis gangeticus | reverse complement strand
CCTTGCCCACTGCTGCCTGCCACAGTGAGGCCCACCATGTGAATGTCTGCCTCCCTGGACCCTGGGTTACTGACTCCTTTGTGAAAACCCTTCCATCCTGGGTCCTCCTCCCACCTACAGACCTCCCAGCCAGGGTGTGAAAGGGAGCATTCCCCCCTGGATAGCATCCTGGGGTCCCTCCCATGGGACTTCCAGTGCTGTTGGCCCAGGGAAGAGTCCCTGAACTGGGGCACAGCATGCTATGGGCTGATATGCAGAGTGCAGAAATACAGAAAGCTGTGAGCACCTAATGCCCTGGACCCTGCACTGTGAGTGGTTAGAGCTGTGTGATTCAGTACCCCCCCTCCACCCAGCACCCTACATGGTCTCAGCCATAGTAGCCAGAAAGAGGGCTGTGAGGGTGGGGATGGTCTTTAGTGTCTGTGGGTCCACCTCTCCCCCTTTCTTTTCCTACCCTCCACCCCTCCGCCAGGGTCTCCAAGTATCCGGCAGGGCATCTGAGTTCCAAGCACTTCCATTTGGAGTGGGTGCATATCACACCTTCCCAGGCTGCATAGGGTCCTTGTTCAGTACCTGACTGAGCAGCACAAGTATGGGGAGGGCTGGCTGTGGGTCCTGGGGGTTGTGCTGCAGCAGTGGCTGCTGTGCTGGTAGTAGGGTGACTGTGAGGCATTGTGCATGTCTGGAAGTGAGGAACTGAGGTGTCTGTGGATAGTGTCTGGAACACCCATGGCAGCAGTGTGGGGAATGGTATCCCAGGGCACACATGCAGGACTGCAGTCTGTGGAGTCGAGGAGCAGGCTGGGGGGGAATTCCCTGGAAGTGGAAGGCACAGGCTCAGGCTCCAGGAACTGGGTGCCAACTTCTGTGTTGTCTGAGCTTTCCCATCCCTCCTGGGCACTGTGCTCCCTGCTCTCAGCCATGCTAGATAGTAAGTCAAGGGTACTCAGGTCCAGCTGTAGGCGCACCTCCACTCCCACATCTTGTGATGATGCAGGGACCAGCATCAAGGGATCTGACTCTTCATTGGCCAAATCCAGCAGCTGTTCTCTTGACCAGTGGTCCCTGGGGACCTACTTCCAGGCACCCATTTGTTCTGCTGTCCCGGGGCCTCCCTGCACCTCCTCCTCTGATGGAGTCCCTGCCAGTGCCTCCTCCTTTCCCCCCAGTGGTGCCATAGGTGTGTGGGGTCTTGGAGGCCCCATCCTTCATGAGAAAGTGGGACAGCTCCTCATAGAGGAGCATAGTCTGCCTCTGGGCCCTGGACTTCTGATTAGCATCATGCACACACCTGTACAGAATCTTCACATTCTTGGTCTTGGCACAGCACTGTTCCCAGTCCCTTCTGTGGCCCCGTACCTGCATTTGCTGGGAAATGTACTTGAAAACATCCTTGCTGCAGTGGGCTTTCTGGAATTGTTGCTGGACCTCCTCTTCACCCCAGATGGCAGAGATCCTTCACATCCCTGTACTCCCTGGCTTCTGGCTTGAGTCTCTGCAGGCATGTGCCAAACATCTATCCATTTGCAAACCAGTTCACTCTCTGCAGGTTAGACTAACCTGCAAAGATTGAATCAGTTCAGGCTCAGACTTTTTGAATGTCTGTCCCTAGCCTGTGACACTAAATGACTCCATGCACCCCTGCAATTCTGACAAAAAGGAGCTTTAAAATGCAAAACTGGTTGATTTCATCTGTGGGCAAAGATGCTTATGATGAAATCAACAGCATGTAATCCTATGAGGCCCAGGAACCCCATAGGGACATCTGTGATGTGATCGCAAAGAGGGATCTCCAAGTTGAAATCCCATTTCTATATCTTTTGGATATAGCTACATAGGGAACTTATTCCAAACTTATGACTACAGTTATTCCATTCAGCTGTGCAGACCTAGTGGTAGAAAAGACCTGAAAAGCCCCGTGATAAAGGTGAAGATTTTGTTGTAGCTTTGTACAGCAAGTCAACTCTTCCCCAGACAGATAAAGCCCATCACGATTAGACTAGTGTGCAGCTCTGGCCTGCTACATGGCCTCCTGAAACTTATGCACCAGGTGTCCACATATAATTCAGACTAGCTAATACTTAAAATGTGAAAGCACATTAATATTCTCTTTTGAATAAGAACAAGTATAACAATCTGAGGATTGAAGTCAATGAGAACTTTGGCTTTGCTTTCAATGGGACATAAATGTAGACTTAAATGTGTATTTTTGTTACAAACTAAACATTTTTTGCATATTTTTAAAAAGAAATGTGAAATGTGACTGATGAAACCATTAACAACTCTCCCTACTCCACTAGATTCCTTATTTTAAATTAAAAAGGACCTGCTTCAGCCTACCTTGTGGGCATAATCTCTCTTCACTCATCTGTTCCCTCATCACTCATCTAGCAGCAGTTTTTTTCTCTGTCACCTCCAAATACGGTATCATTCTTCACATTTAAGAAATAAACCTGCTTTTCTCTTCCTTATCATCTTTCCACCTGTTATTAAGCCTCAATTAAACTACTTTTTTAGCCTCTTAGTTTCTCTCTTGCATTTCATCTTCAGTATATAATTATATTATTTAATTCTGGGAGGCATTTTTCACGTAAATGGTATTGGATATCAAAGAAATAGAATTTCTGTACTGAAAGTGCCTAAATTATTCGTCATTAATTAACAACTGCTTAAATAAAGCATACTTCATATAATTTAATCCTACTGAATTTAACACATCTAGTAAAAGTAAGCTGTTGAAATTTAGACCATCATAAAGAACCTACTCTGAGTAACTTATAGACTAAATGTACAGAGACAGTGAAATTCAAAGGACTCATTTGCTATGTCATTATGAATCACTTAATAATGCAGATATTTAATTACATAATTTGATTTAGCATTCAAATGCCATCAAAGATTAACTTAATCACAAAATGGGTTTAAAAGTCATTCCTGAAAAAGGTAAACTTTTATTCTGGGACTGTTCGATTCATATTTAAAATATAGTTGGTAAAGATATGAGAAAACAACTAAATGCAAATTAATGGAAAATTCTGTGTGCAACATTTTTTTTACAAATGGAAAGCCATAGATCAAATTTATAGGCCATTTTGTTTGCCAAGCAGATAGTACTAATAATGCTGCTAATGCAGAATTCTAATTGTATCTGAAGTAGGACATAAAGAAAGGAAACAATGATATATTAAAAAAAAATATCCTGAACTAAATAAAAAGGAAAATCCCAGTTGGGTAACAAAATATGCAGCATTTTTTGCTAATAATCTAGAGAATATACATTGTGATACTGATTAAAACATGAAAGAGCTATTTCAAGCCATGTAACAGTCATAAACCCAAATCATAATTTGCCTCAAATGCAATAATCAGCAAGGAAATGAAATAAGATAGTTTGGCTGATTTCACATAGGTATTACAAAATGACCAGGGAAATCTTCAAACCTTGACTGACTGATCAAAGTACTGAACCTTATGAGTCATTTTTAAAATGGGTTGGTGAAAGTAAGAGACTGGATTGCCTCTATGTTTTATTAACATGCACTTGAAAAGAGGGTCAAAAACAGTAAAGGAAAAGTCTGCTTCAGCCAATCAGCAATCAGGTGGCTCACTGTACTCACCACCATCTGAGTGATTGGAAGATGACTGCTGTATTTAGTTTCAGAGAACAATGAGAAAAATGGGAGGAGGAAATACGACAATCTATATTGCCAATGCAGCAATGTCAGCGAGGTGGTACAATTTTTCTCACATTCCCAACTGAGATCATTCTCCCTGACACCTTCTAAGCTGAGATCAGGCCAAAGATAAACTTTGCAGGAAAGGAGCATTATGAAGTATTGTCTCTCTAATACACCCTTCAAACCTAAGGTCTTAACTGGCAACTTTTGTACCCTGGGCAAAACCCTGCTGGACAGCAGAGTAGGGAGTAGGTGTGTGTGTGCACGGGGAGCTGGGAGGGTCAGTCTTACCTGTCCTGTCCCTGGCTCCTGCCTGGTACAATATGCCCACACGCAATTGTTGCTGCAACTACAGCAGCAGCACAGTGTCCCTGTACCTGGCAGTGTCATCTATGGCATGGGAAGGCAACTGTTGCTACAGAGTGGCTTTGCTATGGGGATACCATTTTGACCAGTGCCCAACTTTCCTACCCCTATTTACATTGCTGCTTCTAATACTATTCTCTCCCACTTCCCCCTTGTTCAGTTTGTGTTTATTTAGTAGTCTTACCAGCACCAAATTTTAACATCACCTATACCACCTCAGCACTGTTTCTTAGTCTACTGTAGGGGCAGGCAATTATTTTGGGCAGAGGGCTGCTTACCAAGTTTTGGGGAGCTGTTGAGGGCTGCATGACTAGCCCCACCCCTTGACAGTTGCTCCATCCCCAGTCACCATATTGGGAATGGAAGTCCTTCCCCCAGCCCTTGACCTTTACCACTGGAAGTCCCCCCCCTTGCCCTGGAAGTACTCCTTTTTGGAGGAAGGATGCTGCAATCTTGAAACCAGAAAAAACCCCAAATTATTTACAAAAAAATAAAACAGTTACTATAACATAGTTTAATTTTATTTTAAAGTATTTTTGTACTGATTTATGTGTTTATGAAATGTATCTAGTGGTGACTGCATAAGAGCTCAAAATACAGTCCTACTGTATGTCGTGTGTCAGCAGTAAGGGATTGTATGTGGTGGGGTGAGTTGGGTAGTGTGTGTGTATGGGTATGGTGAGTGGGTGTGGAGTATATGGTTGGTGTGGGGACTGTGGGAGGGTGTGGGGTTATGGTGGGTGGGGTGTGAGAGAGAGAGAGAGACGGGGCTGGGCTGCTGGCTCCATTGCGTGCAGCTCTAGCAGACTGCATACAGACCTCATGTGATGCAGCCAGGCAAACCCCATGTTCAAGCTCTGCGCTCCTGCTGCCCCACCCTGGGTCCCTGCCAGTCTCAGACCACATGCACAGGCTCCATGCTCCCACCTGCCACTGCTGTTTCCCTGCATTCCCTCCTGCATGCTTGCCCACTGCTCCCCACGGCCCCTGCCTTCTGCCACACCTCTACCCACCACTCCCCACAGCCCCTGCCACTCACTGCACTACTCCCCATGATTCCCACCACTCCCTGCAGCCCCCACCATTCACCACGCTGCTCCCTGTGGCTCCTGCCACTTCCTGTGCCACTCCCCATGGCCCCCACCACTCCTCAGAGCCCCTGCCACTCACTGCACCACTCCCCATGCCTCCCGCCATTCCTCGCAGCCCCCGCCACTCACCGCACCACTTGCTGTGCCACTCCCTGTGGCTCCCACAGCTCCCCATGCCCCCTGATGCTTTCTGCACTGCTCCCCATGGCCCCCATCACTTCCTGCACTGCTCCCTGCAGTCCCCACCACTTGCTGCATCCCCCACCACTTCCCTCAGCCATCGCCATGTCTTCCACAGTTCCCCACAGCCCCCACTGCTTGCTGTGCTGCTGCCACTTTCTGTGCTCCTCCCCACAGTCCCTGTGGCTCCCTGTGCTGCTCCCTGCAGCTTCTGCCACTCCCCATGGCCGCTGCCACTTCCTGTGCTGCTCCCTGTGGCCCCGCTGCCACCACACCACTCCTTGAAGCCCCTACCACTCCTCATGCCCCCCCCCGCTGCAGCCACTTTCCTCCACCCCCTCCTGACCCACTGCACAGTGCTCCTGGCTGCTGGGCTGTTTGCAATGGTTCCCCCACCTCCCTCCATCCAATCTTACCCTACTTTCCACTCTGACAGAAGGGGGGGAGGGGAACAACTCCAGAGTTGCAAGGCCAGAAGCCACAGAGGTTTCTGGTTGGAGGCTGAGGATGGGAGGTGGGGGAGGGGGCTGGGGGCAGCCAAGCCAGCCTTGCTGCTCAGCCACAGGCTCCCACTGGGTCCTGCTGCTGCTGGGTGCCTGTCATCTTTGACAGGCAGCCAGGGGCAGAAAAAATTAATTTTCTAAAAATTTTAGAGGCCCCATGGGCCAGATAGAATGGACTGGCAGGCTGGATCTGCCCTGTGGGCCATATTTTGCCTGCCCCTGGTGTACTGGGACAAGGTTGGGGAACATGACAGACTCCTCTTATATCTTATCTTTCCTCATTTATTGCCTGTCTAACTATCCTAGAGTGTAATGTAGTGGGTACATAATGGGCGTGTCGACACAAGACATTATAATGCAGTAGCAATGAGCTACTGTGCCACAGCTCATTGCTACCACATAGTAGCATTGCCAGGCACCAACCATGACACAACACTACTGCACAGTAGTAACAAGCTACTGCACAGTAACTTGTTGCTACTGCACAGTAGTATTGGGGGGGAAAAAAACATGTGATGGTACTGTGCAGTAACGCCAGTACTGCACACTTATGCATAAGAAAGTACTAAATGACTGTTCAGTAACAACTGTGCAGTGCACCGCTCATGTAAATGCAGCCACTACAACTTACTCGTGTGTTGGGACTCAGTCCATGCAAAGATGTACAAGGGTTTCTCATTCTCCATTAACCCCTCCATGAACACCAAATTACAAGTAAAGTCTCCCTATCTTATAATAAAGTTCAGTTCAAGTCATTAGCCCGGTGAGTAAAACCCATTTGCTAACTATAAAACACACAATGTTCCCATATAGTAAAAAGTTTTGACCAGAAATGAACACACAGATAACTGGGGAAAGTAGGGTGTTTTTTCTGGTTGGTTGGGTTCTTCTGTGTGGTTAATGTTTATGCTTCCTTTATTGGAGGAATCTGTTTCCATTCTTTTCATACTGCCCATGCAATTCTTTCTTAAGATGTTATAGTTTCCTTTCAATCTAAAATTCTGTATACAAAGGCTAGCCACATCACTCATTAAAGGTTTTCCAACAGAATAGTTTTCCATTGAAAAAAATTACACATGCACTCTTAGCAGAGAGGCATGTAAATAAATGAAATCCATAGGCAATTCTATGGTAATGAAGTAAAGAGTAAACAGAGGAGGAGCTTGAAATGGGAGGAGAAATGGGTGAAACAGGATGAGGGATGAAGGCAGGAGACTGTTAATGAGTATGAACCAAGGTGTATAAAATGTGACTATTGGTCAGGGCAGCTCCCCGGTTTGCTGGTTTTTTGGGAGCTAGTCCAAAGCTGTCTCCATTTTGAATAAAGCTGTTGTGAGCAATGTGTGCTGGTGTTTGCTCCCTGCTTGCTCTGGCTAATGAGTAACAGGATCCATGGGCAATTGGATTCTCGTCTCCCTAGTTGTTGGGTGCCATATGGAGTCGGGGTCTAACAGGAAGGCTTACTGGTTCCTCACTGAGAATTTAATAAGGAAAGAGAGGAGAAGGCAGAGCTAGTATCAGCCTTTAGCCCACTGTCTGGTGACTTTGTGGCCTAGGTTTCTGCCTGTTGCTTCTGAAGATTTGGGTTCAAAATCTCAGAAGTGTCAACAATTCAACCAATGGAAACTGGAACACTTCATTCTCAGACACCATATTTCATACGTTTTAACAAGGAAGAAATAAAAATGAACCATTTAAACTCTAATCTTGATAACATCAAAACATTTCATTTTGAATATCACTTCTGTTATTTGAACCTGTATGATATTACTGTTTCATTTAATAGTAATAGAAAAATCAATATCAATTTAAATGATACATTTTAAACTTTCTTTTACCTTTACTCTAAAAAATATTCAACATAGTTTAATGAAGGAGGTTGCCGTTCCAAATGGAAAACTGTTTGAAATTTCAGGGGGGTGAGGGGGGAAGAAATCAGCTTTTTGGTGTGATTCGTTACATAATTATTTTCCAAATATCAGAATTTCCTGCAGAATAGAATTTCTGAGTCCAGCTAACTCCACTGTTTATGGCTGTTTTTATCTCCACAGCATATTGAGATCCTTTATTAATCCATGAGTAGCACAGGAAAACACCATAATGACTAAGCAGCAAAGGTCATTCATAATAAGTAAAAATAATGAGTCAGAATATCAACTAGTGGAAATCAGCAACACTCCATTTAAGTCAATGCACAGACGCTGATATACAGCAGGTTAAAATCTGATCCCTTTATGCTCACAGTAATTGACTATTTACTGGGAACTCTGCTGATAACTATACACTTCTGTCAAATGTGCCCTACTGCTTGTCAGCATTAGAAACTTATATTAAAAGCACAGAAGTCCCCATGTTTACAAGTGTTTATGATATACACATTTACATGTTAATTTCTAATGCATGTCCTTTAAAATGTTTTCAGTTAACTCGAGAATAAATCTATGGAAGACAAAATGTAGTGTCTTCTGCTACTGAGGAAACTAAGCTGCTGATGGCAGAACTACTGCTGTCAGTGTCATGAGACAATTTAGGTTTTTCTCCATGAGGAGTGAATGCCAACACAGTTTAGACTGGGGCAGGGGAAAAGGACTATTTGCCACAAGCAAACAGGTACCCTCTAGTGCACTCCTATTGTCTTGGCAACTCAGACACTGGTGCTGGCACTTTCAGTTACAAGACACTCAGGCATCTTGCCCAAGACTTTGAAGAAACAAGGTACATTTGAGACATGCCCAACTGTCTTTGTGCTTCCCTTTAATTGGAGTGATTAGAACCACCTGTGAATCGGTTTTTGATGTTCTTTGTCAAGTGCCTCGGTGGAGCTGGCAATGCACAAACAATCCCTGCTGAACCAGGAAATTGGGACCACAGGATGGCTTCTGACAAGGATTTGAGAGAAGGCTGAGCCAGCCAATTTAAACAATTCTCCTTTCATCAGAGAATTAAATTAACATATAAAATGAATGTGTATAGATGGCTGTTTAACCAGCCCACTTCACCTGACAGTTTGTCATTCATTCTAGACTTCCATGAGATGAGTCCTCATAAGCACTTCTTCCTCCTGATTAATAAAAATGAACTTACCCTGGTCAGCTATATTGAATAAAGCTTATTATTGCTAGCTCCAAAGTCTAATTTAAAATAACCAGAACTGTACATATCCTAAAGACTATCAGTATCACTTTGGCATGAAGCACTCAAACTGGCACACTGAACTCACAGCAAATTTATTTGTATTAGAGTCCTCCATCGAGTCAGGTACCCACGGGTGATCTGCAAAGCAGGTTAGGTTCAGGTAGAAATTGGAACTGCTTCATATTTTGCAGGTCAGGAGCAGGTCTGAAAAAAAAATTTTGGTTAGACTCAGGTCAAGTAAGCCTCACCACAGACAGATGTGAAAAAAACAGGCTTTACCAGAAGAAGCAGCACAAATGAGATCAAATAGAGAAGGAAGAATGGTTGCAAAGGAGATCAAGCAAAAGATAGACCAAGATCCTCCATGGTCACACCCCAACCTATCTTTTGCTTGATCTCCTTTGCAGCCATTTTGAACACTAACGTGCTACTTCTTCTGGTAAAGTACATTTTTGGTTTTTTCATGTCTGTCAGTAGCTCCCCAACACATGCCCAAAAGAGGCAGCATAATAGTTTATTAGTCTGATCCCGCTCATCCAATGTCTGTATAGATTAAGCACTTTAGCAGGGGGAGGCGGGGGGGAAGAGTAGCACCTGTATCTAATAGCTGATTGAATCACTTTTAGACAAAAGTACCAGAGCCAAAGAGTCCTACTGAAGCACCCAGTCTATACAGACACTGCTAAGCTGGGTCAGACTAACGTCTGTCAGCAGTGTGGGTCAGATCATGGGTTTGCCCTAAAGCAGATCAAGTCGGTCCATAGGTAAGAAGACTTGCTAATGCAGGTTGCAGGTTTGGATCCAGATGTATAATATTGGGTGCAGGCCAGAAGCAGGCCTTTAAAATTGGACCCACACAGGTCCCTGATTTGTATTCCGAGTTCAATGGAAATGAAATGTAACTGTTTTTATTACTCTGGCAATTGAGTCTATGTGCATATTTAATTCAGGAGCTAAATGAATGTTGAGGCATGGCCAGTGGCTGATAAAGGTTAGAACTGAGGTTTATTGGCAGATGTGAAGAACTGTTTTCTCCTCTACTCCAGGTGATATATCTGAGTGGAACCAGAATTCAATTGCTTGCAATATCATAAAATTATACCCACTATGCCTGGCCTCATTTCCCCCCTCCAAGACCCTGTCTGCCTATCCCAGCCTACTCACTGTTTTGAGCCTCCATGGTATAATGGATAGAAAGGTTCATGGTACCTTATAAAGGACATCACTGGAGTTCATTTGCCTTCTGGTAAACCTTGGCTGTTGTATCAGCTCCAAGGCCCACTTGCAGACAACAAAAGTGAGAGCAGCTGTAAAGAGTTGTGAAAGCTGTAACTGTAAAGTGGCTGTCAATGTGACCTCCGAACCCTCCCTCCCATTTTTCACTATTCATTGGCAAATGCAGCCAGGATAGGGCTACATTGCTTTGTCTGTGTGAAAAGAGACAACCAAGTCCCGTGCTTGTTTGTATGGAAACACTTGCTCATCTAATATGTGTAGGCTTATCATATTTCCAGTTCCAAAAAAGAGGACACCTATTGCGTGGGGAGGATGGGGTAATATATGACTGTGGGGGTGGGGGACAGTGATATGGCAGTGCCCTACCCCTGTCCATTCTGTTGCTCCTTACTCCCAAGCCACAGCCTCCCTACTCTGCCCAGCGTCCCTCACCCAGAAGCCACAGCCCCCCCAGCCCTGCCAGTGCCCCTCACTTCTGACCCACAGCCCCCTGCTCCCCACAGCCCTTCCCCTGTGAGCACAGGCACTGGCCACAATGACACCGAGCCAGCCACCCAGCTCCCTACTGTTCTCTCCCTGGTTTCTTCCCCTCCCCCTCCCCCTTCCCCCACTGGAAGGTCATGAATCCAGGGCATGCACTTCCCCCGCCTTGATGCAGATCCAGACCCACCTCCCCCACCACATACACACACAACCACTGCCTCCCACAGACTTACCTGCATCCAGCTTACTGGCTGCTCCCATCCCCTGCTGGCTACATGCCAGCCACATGTGTGTGCGCCCTGCCTCCAGTTGCAACTCCTTGCTGGGGCAAGCCAGGAGCAGAACAAAATCCCAGACATTTGATCATATTTTAAAAAGCTGCCCAGACCAAGATAGGAGGATCTAAAAAGAGGACACATCTGGGAAAACCCAGATGGATGGTAAACCTGTGTCTAAGTTCAATCCTATGCTTGACAGGTTATTGAATATGAGCAGGGTAATATAGGATTGTTCTTAGACATCTAATCAAATACATAGGAGAATCTAGGAATCTGAAAAGGGGGTGAAGCAGATCAGATCCACACCTCAGCTCAGACCATGGGGGGAATGAGGGCAAGGAGTGAATGGAGCCTCTGAGCTGGCAGGGGACTCCTGGGATGGGGGAGCAGGCAGTGAAAAGGCAAGGGAAAGAGAATCCACCCAACATCACCACTGTTCCCAGCCAAGCCTGGCACCCCACACAGGCACTCCCCTCAGCCCCTAGCTGGAGCAGAACAGAAGTGGTTCTGGGGCTCCCCCACACTTAGGTCAGCCAGGTACAACAGCAGGAGGCAGGTCCCCCTTTTCTGGACCTACACACTGCTTTCACCCCACCTTGGGTGACTCCACTGGCCCAGGGGAGACAGGACACTGTGCTACATAGTGTAAGTATGGTGTGAACGAAGCTCTGAGCCCCCCACCCTGGTCCTGCCCCTGAATGAGATCTAGCCCCTCATGCCAAAAGAGGTAGACAGAAAATTCTCACTGCAATTGCTGTTTTGGTCTCACAGCGTCTCCCTAACCTTCACAGATAAGATTCACTTCTGTTTTCAGAAAAGAGTATATAAATATCTCGTTAGAAAACAGACTCAGAACAATGATTAAAATGGAAAATTAATTCACTACTTGATATAGGTAGTCTCATTTTGATGTAGGGGAAACTACAGGAATTAGACTTACAGTTGTGGCAGGTGAAAAGGCATAGTGCGTTTCAGAGGCCCGGGAGATTCCTCCTTCTAAGGGTTGCTGTTACAGGTTACCTTTAAACCATTCTAAATCTGTGGAGTACTGGACTGTGTTAAAGATAGAACAGTTTCAGAGCAGTTGCAGGTTAAGGCTTAATGCCATCTAGGACCTGCACAACTGTGACTTGTCACTAGAAGGCCTGGTGACCCTGGGCTCCATTCTCTCACCACCCAGTGTCTCTGCTCCCACTGCAGAGCCACTGGGTATAAACTGCAGTGACAGCATGGACCCTGGGACCATGAAGCCAGGCTCTATGCTCTTGCCATGGTCAGTGCTAGGCAATCCTTTCCCCATCTCCCCTCCCAGAAGTGCAGGAGACTGGGGAGGGAAACCATGCCCCAGCCCCTCCCCCTCATCCCATTCTCTTGGTTACAGGACAGCTGCCTAGGTGGGGCAAAGGCCATATGTCTGGCCCTCTTCTCAGAGAGGGCCATGTGCCTGGCCTCCAGCCCAGGGGCCCAAATCAGGTCTCCTGGGATCCTTGGAGTTGGCAGCATGGTGCCATGTGGGCTGGGGTCAAACCCACTGGGAGCAGGAAAGGACGTTGACTTGAGGCCAGTACAGCCCCTGGCCAGAAGAGTTTGGAAAGGTGAAAAGTTGGTTGAGGAAAAGGAGCTGGAAGCCATGCATCCTGAAATGCTGGAAGACTGCAAATTTGTTGCTTTATCTCTGTGGAGCAGACTAACAATATCATAGCTGAAGCTAGGTAAAAGGGTTCAAAGATAACCATCACCCAAAGCGGTAAAACATTAAGATGCTAGAGGGTACTGAGCACAGTTTATCACCCTTTAATTCATGGCTGCTTCCATAATGGGTGCAGACAGAAGTGCAGCTCCTCACAGTAATTGAGAGCACTTTGCAGGAAGCATTCAGAGTTACAATATCTCTTGGAACAAATGGAAGTGTTCCTGTGGTTCTGGGGGGAGGAGAATCTAGCTGCTGGCTGCCAGCCTCCAGCCAGTTTCCCCAACCAATGGCCGCTCCTCTCTCCCTGACTGTCCCTGTTTCAGATGGGAGGGGGGAAGGGAGCACAGGGTGCTCACTCTAGGGGTTTCCCAGCCAGTGCTGGAGGGGGGCTCCAGTACACCTGGCCCACCCTCCAGCAGAGACTGAAAAACCCTGAGACCAAACTCCCTCCACTCCCTTTCCTCCCTCTCATTGTGAAAACAATGAGTGGCTGGCAGGTAGCACAGATAGAAGTTACAGAAGGGCTCTGTTTTGAAACATCTTCATCTGTCCCCTCATTCAATGAGGGGCCATTCAGTAAGGGGTCAGATTTTCACCTGATCAGCCATCTTTGAAGCTGTCTGCAGCAATGCACTTGTGTTCAGTCATGGCCATAACCTGCTTCCTGTGGCCAGATCAGGCAAAAATTGTCACTTCTGTCTGCACCAGTTAAGTGCCTTTACAATGATTTAAAGGTAACCTGTAACACAAAATGATAGTATCTTATATTAATATAGCAGTTTCAAAATGTTGCATATATCAACAGACACAAACAAACTGCAGCAGATGCCAATAAAATTCTCTTCTTTGGGGTGAAACTCATAGTTATGTGTGCATGACAGTAAACAACTGTATGCATGCCAATATACAACTGTTTCAGCCTGAAGTGAAAGACAATTTACTATAGGCTTTAAGAAAGTTATTTTCAAACTGTAACTACTGCTTTATATGAATTTCCTGAGCACTGAGATAGGAATAAGAAGGCTTGTGCCTGTGTTGGAACATTCAAGGACAACATTAACTTTTTCACTTTTTAACATTAATTTGTGGTCTAGCA
>NW_017729028.1:1469516-1470473 GCF_001723915.1 Gavialis gangeticus | reverse complement strand
GGGTTGGAACATTCAAGGACAACATTAACTTTTTCACTTTTTAACATTAATTTGTGGTCTAGCAATTACTTCTGGGTCATTCACAGAAGAAGTTGCCCTCTGCTTTTTAGTAAAGAGTAGGTACAAGAATTATTTGTGGGTTACCGAACATATCTCTAATCATTAGTTCACCATTCATTTGAAAAGAAGATGATTACTTTAACAATCCAACCATCACAAGACACTTACAGAAATGTAGGACATTTTTTGTAAATGAAAACATTGCACCTAACATAATGCTAACATAAGCAAATAATATAATCTTCCTATTTTTTAAAAGGAAGAGTTAGCCGGAGTGGTAGTCTAGAGATCTAAGAAGAAAGATTTTTCTTAATGTTGAGCTTTTGAGGGCGAAAGGAAATTTGCTGATGTACGTGTAATCAGTACAGAATAAAATGAAAAGGAAAACAGCAGCAGTGTAAGTGTAATTAAGCAGAATATATACACCAGGACATTTATTCATCACACATACAGTATCTGTTTTCATTTATATAGCCACTTCCACTACTCTGTATTATCTGGCCTAAAACGTTTCCAATGCCACTTTGTAAAATGGCATTTCATTCACATTTAAAACATGTCCAATGATTTTATACTGTAAATCTGTGGAGTAAATCTCACAGTTTTATCTCATATTCTGTATTCTTCTACAGTTCCTCACTGTCACAGTGAGCCCACCAAAATGTTTCCCATCAGAACTGCAGGCTTGACTTCAGCCAGCTTTGGTCTCACACACTTCTATTAAGTTGGGGTTTTAAAGTTCTCAAAAGAGTGCATTGTCAGGCCTGTGTAGTACTAAATGAATTCATAGATTCATACATTGTTAGGGGCTGAAAGAGACCTTGCAGATCATCGAGTCCAGCCCCCCCCCCCAACTCTAGGCAGGAAGACAACTGGGGTCAAATGGCCCCAGCGAGG
>NW_017729028.1:1467684-1468988 GCF_001723915.1 Gavialis gangeticus | reverse complement strand
GCCTTTCCTTGTATGGCTTGTCTTGCAAGTCCCTGATCATATGGGTGGCTCTTCTCTGGACTCTCTCAAGTTTTTCCATCTCCTTATTGAAGTGCAGCACCCAAAACTGGATGCAGTACTCCAACTGCAGTCTCACCAGTGCTGAATACAGTGGGAGTATCACTTCCTTAGTTTTACACGAGATGCATCGGTTGATGCATGCCAGCATGTTGTTTGCTCTGCTGGCCACCGCATTGCACTGTTGGCTCATGTTCATGCGGTAGTCAATCATTACACCTAGGTCCCTTTCAGCTGTGGTTCAGGTCAGGCTGTCACCTCCAAGCCTGTATGTATGTTGAGTGTTATTTGCCCCCAGGTGGAGCACCTTACATTTGGAAGTGTTAAACTTCATCTGGTTCTGGTCTGCCCAACTCTCTAGCCTCTCCAGATCTACCTGTATCAGCCACCTATCTTCTGGCATGGCCATACTGTCCCATAACTTGGTGTCATCCAGAAACTTGGCCAGTGAGCTTTTCTCTCCTGCATCCAAATCATTGACAAAAATGTTGAAAAGCACTGGTCCAAGCATGTACCCCTGAGGGACACCACTAGCCACTTCACACCAAGATGACATGGATCTGTTCATGAGAACTCTCTGGGTCCTACCCTGTAGCCAGTTTCCCACCCACTGAACCGTCAAACAGCTGAGCCCACAATCTTCCAGTTTTTCCCACAAGGATATTGTGGGATACTAGATCAAAAGCCTTTTGGAAGTCTAGGTATATAGATTCGTAGATTCATAGATTCATAGATGTAGGGTTGGAAGGGACTTTGTAGATCTTCTAGTCTGACCCCCTGCCCTGGGCATGAGAGAAAACTGGGCTCAAATGACCCCAGCCAGGTAAACATCAAGCCTCCTCTTAAAGACCCCCAGGGTAGAAGCCATCACCACTTCCTTGGAAGTTGGTTCCAGATCCTAGCCACCCTGACTGTGAAGTAGTGCCTTCTAATGTCTAGTCTAAACCTACTCTCTAGCAACTTATGGCCGTTATTCCTTGTTATTCCGTGAGGCGCTTGGGGGTACAAGGTCTCTCCCAAACCCTGCTGGTCACCACTAGTAAGTTTATAGATGGCCACCAGGTCACCCCTTAGCCTTCTCTTGTGAAGGTTGAACAGGTTAAGTCCCATAGTCTCTCCTCATAGGGTCTGCCCTGCTGTCCCTAGATCATGCAGGTGGCCTTCCTTTGGAACCTCTCAATGCTGTCCACATCCCTCCTGAAGCGGGGCACCCAGAATTGGACGCAGTACTCCAGCTGCGGCCTGAC
>NW_017729028.1:1457634-1466885 GCF_001723915.1 Gavialis gangeticus | reverse complement strand
CCAGGATTGAAGTAAGACTAACGGGCCTATAGTTGCCCGGGCCCTCCCTCTTCCCTTTGTAATATAATATCTACCTTGTCTCCTATGTCCAGGTGGCGAGAGACCTGGTCATAGAACAAGATGAGATTAGTAAGACAGGACCTACCCACAACAAAGCCATGCTGGCTGTTGTTCAGAGTCCTACCTTCTGCAAGCGTGTCGCACATAGATTTTCTAATGAGATTTTCCAGGATTTTCCCTGGGATACAGGTTAGGCTGACTGATCTATAGTTGCCCAGATCCTCCCTTTTCCCCTTCTTAAAGATGGGCACAATGTTGGCTGTCTTCCAATCTTCACGGATCTCTCCTATACGCCACAAATTCTGAAAGAGCTTTGCCAGCGGTTCCACGATGACCTCAGCCAGCTCCACCAGCACTCTCAGATGGAGTCCATTCAGTCCTGTGGACTTATAAATGTCTAGCTTGTCTAGTAGGTATTGCACCCACTCAGCATCCACAGTGGGGAGGCTGACAGTCCCAGCATGCCCCCTATGAGCCTTGTCTCGCTTAACTTTCCCCATGCTCTGGTGAAATACCGAAGCAAAGTAGGCATTCAGGAGTTCAGTTTTTTCTTGAATGTCAGTTACCAGCTGTCCCCAGGTGTTAAGCAGGGGTCCCACACCTCCATTTGTTTTCCTTCTACTGCCTCTATACCTAAAGAAGGACTTCTTATTGTCCTTGTCTCCCATAGCTAGCCTAAACTCAGTCACTGCCTTGGCTTTCCTGATCATTTCCCTACAAGTGCTGGCCACTAAACTATAGTCCTCCTTGAGGACCATCCCTAGCTTCCACTGTGTGTATACTTCTTTTTTCTTTTTTTAAGAGGACCACAATGTCCCTATTAAGCCAGGAGGGCTTCCCAGCCCTCCGGCTACCTTTCCTCTTTGCAGGACTGGTGTTCTTTTGTGCTTTGAGGATCGTGTCCTTGAGCAAAGACCACTCTTCATGCACCTCATTTGCCTTCCCTTCTTGGTCCCTCATCACCTCCCCTACTAATGTTCTGAGCCCGTCAAAGTCAGCATTCTTGAAGTCCAGGACTTCAATCCTGCTGGTTGATCTGTTGACCTTGCAGTGGATGGTGGACCTGATAATTTCATGGTCGCTGTTGCCCAGGTTACCCTCAATGTTCAAGCCACCCACCAGATCATCTCCCAGGTCCAGGAGAGGGCTGCAGCTGGTTGGCCCTTGCACTTCCTGGGTCAGAAAGAGTTCCTTGATCATAGTCAGGAAACTGTGTGAATGATCTGACCTAGCCAAGTGTTCTTCCCAGTCTGGGTAATTGAAGTCACCCATGACTACCAGGTCCCTTGCACATGTAGTTCTTGAGAACTCCAGATCCAGCTCCTCCCCTTCGTTCAGTGGCCTGTAGTAAATGTCCACAGGTAAGTCTTTCTCACCCCCCCCAGCTTGACCCAGAGGGTTTCAACCTGCTTATCTTTAGAGCCTCCAGAGAGGCCTCCAGTGTCTGCCTCCAGAGAGGTGTACAGCTCTCTCACATAGAGAGCTACCCCTCCGCCTTTTTTTCCTACTCTGTCCCTTCTGTGTAGGGTGTAGCCCTCTACGGCTATTCTCCAGTCATGCAAGGAGTCCCAACAGGTCTCCATGATCCCTACCAGGTCATATTACCCACTAGAGAGCAGGAGGGCTAGCTCCTCCTGCTTATTCCCCACGCTCCTGGCACTAGTGTACAGGCAGCTGAGGCCCTCAACTGACACCCTTGTCTCCCTGAGATGCTGTGGGAGAACTGTTCAGTTAGCATTTTCAGAAACAGTTGTGCTAGTGTCCTCCACAAGGGACCTTTCTTGTGTGCCTTCTTGGCATGCTCCACTTAGAGTTTCCCTGTCCCCCAGCAAAGTCAGTTTAAAGCCCTGTCCAGCAGATCAGCCAACCTGGCTGAGAACAGGGCCTTACCTCTTTGCGTGAGGTAATTACCATCTCATACTATTCCATCCTGTCACTGTAATATAAAAGAATTCATACACCAGAAAATATTAAAAATTAATTCACCTGATCATTTTTGGTGAACAGCAGCAGTCCATTCTGTTTAGAAACATGATGAGGTGTGGGTGAATGGGGCAGCAACCCAAGGTATCTACTTAGAAATGTAAGAACAGTAACCACAGCCATGATCAGCCCAACCCCATGCTGCCAGCCCAGCCCCTGCTGTCTTTATCACCCAGGGCACAGATCCTGGTTGTTATGCCTCAGTTAGGTTTTCATGCTTCCTGCTTCTCAGTGGTATCTTCTTATTGAGCTAAAGAGTTTGCAGGATTCATAGATTATTTTTGCAGAGGTCCCCATGGACACACTAGCACTCAAACACATAATGTAAACTGGCACTACAGCTAATCAAATTATGTGCTAAAAACAAATTATGGGTTGTATTTGGCACTTCTTTTGTTAATGAATGGTCTGTGAACCAACCATGATCTTAATGGATTTATTCCTTATTCATAATTGTTTTGTGGTTTTTATAAACCTAATACTTCCTACTGCAAAGTAGGATCAAAAATTATATCAAGTATCCTACAACTTCCTATGCCTGAATATCTCATTATGATTAGTATAAAGTGAATGTCCTTATTACCAATGCTTCCTTTTTTGGTAAAGATTAGGTTATACAGACAAGAAACAAAAAATATAAGAAGTGACTTGGGTGCCCAACCAAACAAATGAAATATTAAATTATTTAAAGAACACTTGCTACATGTCATAGCCTATAGGTATTTTAATGCTAGCATTTGATTTTCTAAATAAAATTAAACCAAGGCATGTCAGATATTTAGAAAGAGAAAGCCAGATAGCTATATTACAAATAACTATAGAGCCTGGCAATTTAAACAATACAGATAAATAGGAAGAAAGTTTTGTGTTGGTTTTGTTCATCACGGTCAAATTCTGCCTTTGGTTATACCTCTTTGAATCCAGATGTTCCCAATTAAATGAAAATGGGTTGCTAAAGATTTATATTGGTAGAACAGTGACCAACATCTAACCTCTTGACAAGGAGATCAAATCAAACTGTTTATCACAAATATGAAAAAAAGAAAAAAGGAAATGTAATACCATATTTGCTCGATTATAAGATGAGGTTTTCTCCCCATCCAACATGTGGAAAATCAAGCCTCATCTTATGATCACATACAACTTACCTGAAACCAGAGAATGCATTGGCACTCTCTGGCTGGAAACCCCACAATGCAGTTCAAAGTAACCTGGCAGGTACCAGCCAGGCACTGTCCCCATAGCGTGCAGGGTTTCTGTCCAGCACATGCTGAGTTGCTCTGAGCTGCTGCCCCAGCGATGGGTGCTGGAGTAACCCAGCAAATGCTGGCAGCTTAAGTGGGTCCTTTTCTGTGTGCAAGGTTCCTCCAGCAGCCACTGCCTGAGCATCAGCTCAAAGCAACTCAGAAAATGCTGGCCAGAAACCCTGCATGCTAAGGGAGACAGTGCTTGACTAGTGCCTGCCAGGTCACTTCAAGGTGTATGCAAGGAGCCTGGCCAGCATATGCTGAGTTGCCTCAGTACCTGCCAACTAGGCAGCAGCCGGGAGTGATCTGATCACTTTCCTTCCAGGTACCCAGAGTGCTCTGGGGAGGGGCTGGCCAGGCATGCAGCTGGGAGAGACAGCAAGGGCCGGCCAGCACACAGGAAAGAGATGCCTCAGCCAGCACACAACAGGAAAGGACCCCACAAGAGATGACCAGCACTCAGGGAGGAGAGACCCTCAGGAGCCAGCTAGGAACCCTGCATGCTACAGGGAGGGACCTGACTGCAGTGACAAGGGACCCAGCACTCAGCAAGAGATGCAGCATGTGGCAAGGGACCCAATGCATGGGGAGGCTCCAGCCAATAGTAGGGAGGGTTCCAGCATGCAGTGAGACTCCTAGCAGCAGCAGCAAGAGATCCATTATGTGGCAAGGCTTCAAGCAGTGGCAGCAAGGGAGCTATCATGAGGTGAGGCACCCAGCATGTCACAGTGATGGTCCTGGCAGAAGTGAAAAGGGACCTAAAACACGTATGCTGATGAGGGATCCAGCATGCAACAAGGGACCCAGAAGTGGTTATGGGGGACCTAGTATAAGCATACCAGTGAGGGATCTGATCTAGTACATAGCAAGGCTTAAATTTAGACACAGACTTGAATACTGGTAGATCCCATTAGCACAACCATTAATCCTACAATGCATGTGTTACTTTCAAAACCTCCTGTTTATATTTAGAAACATCTAAAATATAGTTGTGCATCAATACAAAAGACTGCCACACACTGGGCACATCTACACATGCACTTTAATGTGCATTAGCCTATTTTCATGTGCATTAAGGCATGACAAAAAAGTGTTCTTAAATAAATTGATTTTATTATCCAAAAAAATAAGATAGGGAATATTGTTCCAGGTACATAATTTATTTGTATATTTGATTCAGTAGAATCTTCCATTTTTAATTCACCTGGGACTTCCACAGAACTTCCAGCCTGCCTCTCTACACGAAATCTAGAACGTCCTAAACCATACAGGCTCCTCCCAATATGCAGGCTCTTCTTGTGACTGTGAGTGGAAATAGCATGATGTCATGCACAACAAACTGGACCTTTAGATACTGAAGCATAAGTATTTTTGGATAGTACATATGTAGGAATTTATTTTGTAGTGTATTCAGTTCTAGTGCTCGTAAAAAGCAGTTTGCAATAGTTTTATGTTCCCTTTTTGTATTGTGAAAGAAGATTATTTATGCAACCTTGTATGATGATCCTTGAATTTGAGGAGAAAGTTGTTACGTAAGCAGACTGTACTCCCAGAGGCCTTGATTGCTTTGCTGTTTTTCTTGTTGAATTGCTTACACCTATTTTTTCTTGGTTTGTTTCTGCGGTGGCCAGGCAAGTCCATGGAGATAGGAGCCTCTGAATTCACAACTCTGAATGTGCCCTATCTATTTTTCCTTTTTTCTTTTCCTTTCAAATAGGGAATTTTGTCTAGTTTTCAAATACTAGTATTTTCATAAACATTTACTATTCCTGATCTTGAAAACTGTTTTAAGAGCCAGCATCAGCCAGTAGTAATTTCTCTACCAGTATTTATAACATGCTTATATCAATTCTACATAAACTTTGAAGGGGTAATAATAAATTTCTGAGACAGATTAGACACAGGTGAAAGATTGTATTGGGGAGGTAGTTAACTATGTCAGTCTGCAGGGTAAATGTTAATGGCCTGTAACTAAAAAAAATGTTGACTGTCTTAACAAGAATTTTACTCAAAATTCTGTTACCTTTAGAATTAATCTGGCAACTTTCAGGCCAAATATATTTTTCAAACTAAAACTAGAGGGGGGCAAATATAAAATAGGCCTTTAATAACATCAGATTGCAGCCTACTGCATCTCTATATTAACACTTTTATAAAGTCTCATCTACACATATACATATACATATATATATATACACATATATATATATACTGATATATAAACTAATTACAAAGGAAAAATATACCTCTGGCCAAGAGATAATGTAGGCTCATTTCCATGCCAAACTGAACACTACTGTCAAACATTTACTTTGTCCCTGCGTTTATAGCAGAAGATACTGGAGAACAAATCTATTGGTGATCATACCCCTAGGGATAATAGAAAAGAAATATACATAGAAAAGAGTTGGCTATAAAGTATTAGGCCCATTTAAAGTAGACAAAGCTTCAAGGCCAGATAATATGCATCAATAAATGTTATAAAACGAAGGCAGGAAACTGGTGAACCTCTAAATTATATTTTATAAAAGTTCAGTAGCTTCAGGAAAAATTGAAGTGTGGAAAGCCTAACTCCCTTATTTTAAAAAGAGTAAAGAGATAGTCTAGGCAACTGAAGAATGCAGTTTATGTTAAGAATAGTTATGGAGAAAGATAATCTTAGATAATATTTTAAGAGATGTGGTGCTAGAAAAATTCAATGGTTTGGGAATCTGATCAGGGAATGAATTCATGCTGAGCTAACCTGCTTAGAGTTCTTTGCCTTGATACATGAAAGAAACTTTTTTAAAAAGGGAATACAGATACATTTTCAATAAGCATTTTAAAATGTTTCCCCCCAGAGAGACTAATGGTTGTGATAAAGAGTGATGGAGAAGTAGGCGAGGACAGGTAAACAGTCATTATTTGGATTATATTTGTAATCAAGTCTAGTGTCATGAGGTTTTTTATGGCCTGTAGCACTCAAAAGCATCTTAGCCTTAGAATATGAAAGGACAACTGCAAGGTAACATAGGTGGCTTTCTTTCTTCTGCCCATTGGACGGGTAGGTTTTATTTCCTCTTTTGAAGGTGGCCAACAGAGAGGATTATGGCTGGGATAGTTTCAGTTGCTTTTCTGGAGACCAAAAGAGGGGTTGCAGAGTGTAAGCCCTTCTCCCTTCTCATCTTTCTGGGGGATGGGGAGTGCTTTTATCCTGAAAGGGCCAACAGGGGGGTAGGTCCAAACAGGAATAGTCTATATTGAAAAAGACAAACCAAATTCTGTTGCCATTTATGTATCTAAATGCTATTTGCATAGTTAGCACAAAAGTGGCATTTCTGGCATGTAAGCATAGCTTGTGATTCTATTACCCATGTAGTAGATACATAAACATCCACATGGCTATATGCACATGCTCAGTAGGCTGCACACTGGCCAGACAGACAACCCCTACCCCTGAACAAAGTTGGGAGTGAGGGTTAAAATCCAGGTCTCCTGTTCTTTGGGTAAGTACCCCAACCACTCAGATACTGGGGGTAAAACATAAGAGGTCCCTCTTCTTCTAGACTTGTGCCCAAGTACATAAATAGGTAGCTGTACATTGACCCCGCCAGTGCATAACCTACTGAGCATGTACAATAGTTGTGTGGACACTTATCTTGGGTGAGGGTCCAGCCTCAAACACAGCTCAGCAGGAAGTGATACATCTTTCATGTGCCATTGACTCCACTGTCTTCCTTGGGATTCCACCTCCATCCAGCCACACCTATTAATTTTTTTTAAACTAATTACAGAGAAGAGAAAGGTGTGTTTGTTATTACAGAACTATCATCTTTGATACAAAGTATTATATGATACCTTCCCACACACATCATGTGACAATTAAAATCTCTTCAGCATTGTGATCTTTCTGAACTGCTTAGTGACACAAACCTTATTATATTTTAAACAACTTTTATCCATCAAACACTATGCCCTGCCAATTAATCGTTTTTGCTGTTATAGACCATAAGCATATTGTATTGAGCTCAGATTAGGGCCCAGATCCAAGCTGATCCCAATTAAGCAATCAGGGCAATCAATCCCCTAAGGCTGCAAGAACCAGGCTCTACCTACTCCAACCTTTGAAAGCTGGCCCTAGATAACAGCATGCTGTCTGGGCAAAGACTGATGCTTGCTTCTGACCCCTCTGCAGGTAAACAAGCAGTTCCTTGGCTTGTTTACCTGAAACTCTGGCTTGCTTAACTCTTTTGGTTCTCCCCAACACCAGCTAAGACACCCAACTTATCTGAACCTCTGGTCTTGACCCCTGGCTTCCCATGACTGCAGCTTTGACTCCTGTCTATTTGTCCATCCAATTACCATGGGCAAGGCCCACATGGCTAACTAGTAGCCCCTTTTTACAGGGGCTAATGGACAAATAGAACAACTAAATTTTTGGGACAACTAATGAAAAAAACAGGGTAGCAGTGTTGTGTGGGTCAAAGGGTCAAAACGTGAAAATAAGTGCTCCTGGGGGAGTCACCGAGCAGAGCCCCCCAGGCCACACCCACAGGTCCTCAAAGGCATCCAAGGAGCCAGTGGATGCTGCCCCCGGTGCGCTGCCCAGAAGCATGCATGGACAAGTGAGAGGAAAGTGGCCCCACAGTCTCCGGGCACCTTCCCAGCCAGAGCCTCCTTCCTGGTCAAGTACAGGGCCCACTTGGCCAGGGCCAGGAGGAGGTTGACCAGGAGGTCCCAGGATTTGGTGGGGCTGCTGATGGGGTGACCGAAAATAGAAAGGTGGGGGGTGAAATTCAACCAAAACCTCAGGAGGAGGTTCTGGAGGTGGAGGGAGTGGAGCCTGGTGCACTCAAGGGTCATGTGCGCCAGGGTCTCCTTCTGCCCACAGAAGGGGCAGGAGACTGGGGTGTCTGTGAAGCTTGACTCCTGATTCCTTGTGAACTCCGTTCCTAGACTTGACTGATTAACTAGGTGATCTTCCCCAGCTGCTCATCCTCTGGTTCCTAATACATATACAGTTAGGATGAGAACATAATGCAGTTCCAATTGTATGTGCTAAATGCCTTGGATACAGTGTTCTATAAATAGCAGAATGAGCAAGAAGCACAATCTGCAGATCTATACTGCTGAAAGTCCAGAGGAGTTTATGTAGAATGAGCAATTCAAGATTTAGTCTGAATACAGTAACCAACCAAAAACAGGACTTTATGCTCGCTACCATTCCATCAAGTTAGAACTGGAATAGTGAGGAATGCTTGCAGCAAAATTTCAAAATGCTGTATTTTAAGAGTTTTACATGTTGTTTCATTTTTAGTCATTTTTCCCTTTTTTACCCCTGACTTTTTCACCAACATGCCTTGAATGAAATGCCACAGGATCCTTTTAACTCAAGAAAATTATGGTGCCCAGCAGCCTTCATTCCTAAATTCAGGAGGCTTTTCAGGCACAAAAGGTAGTGAAGAAAGAAAGAAAGCAGGAGGTTGGGAGAATGCAAAAATAACAAAGGCAGAAGTCACAAAAGAAGTTTGGACAGAAAAAAGGTAACAGGAAATAGGTGCGGGCACAGAAATGGAAATTTCTGAAAGCCTGTGCAGCCTCATTTTTTTTTCAGAAGGAAATGGGAACCCAAAATACAGAGGCTGAGGAAGCATGGCTGATGAAAGAGGCACTGATAATGTAAAGGGAGGCCAACACTGAAGATCAGCTTTTTGGCAAGAGGACTATTGTTCCTCAGTGAATTATTCATTAGTGAATGAACTTGGGAATGCACAACAGATGAAATACTGTAACTGCAAAAATCATATGGAATATAGTATTACTTATTCCTTGTAACTGGGAGGGGAAGCATTTGTTGTAACATGTCTGTGAAGTGCTATGTAACTTTACAACTTTCTTTTTCATGTACAACATGAAAAAGAAAGAAGCCAAACTCAACAGTGACATATTTTCTAAGCCTATGCAAGAAACACAACATCATTC
>NW_017729028.1:1442043-1452634 GCF_001723915.1 Gavialis gangeticus | reverse complement strand
ATTCCTAAATTCAGAAGGCTTTTCAGGCACAAAAGGTAGTGAAGAAAGAAAGAAAGCAGGAGGTTGGGAGAATGCAAAAATAACAAAGGCAGAAGTCACAAAAGAAGTTTGGACAGAAAAAAGGTAACAGGAAATAGGTGCGGGCACAGAAATGGAAATTTCTGAAAGCCTGTGCAGCCTCATTTTTTTTTCAGAAGGAAATGGGAACCCAAAATACAGAGGCTGAGGAAGCATGGCTGATGGAAGAGGCACTGATAATGTAAAGGGAGGCCAACACTGAAGATCAGCTTTTTGGCAAGAGGACTATTGTTCCTCAGTGAATTATTCATTAGTGAATGAACTTGGGAATGCACAACAGATGAAATACTGTAACTGCAAAAATCATATGGAATATAGTATTACTTATTCCTTGTAACTGGGAGGGGAAGCATTTGTTGTAACATGTCTGTGAAGTGCTATGTAACTTTACAACTTTCTTTTTCATGTACAACATGAAAAAGAAAGAAGCCAAACTCAACAGTGACATATTTTCTAAGCCTATGCAAGAAACACAACATCATTCCCAGGGGACTAATCATCTACAATCCTCTGACTACTACACACAACTCCAAATATGCTTCACAACTGTGCAAGAGAAAATTAGAAATCATCTTCTTCACCTAATCTACTCCAAAAGAGACAAACTCAGGAAGGAAATCACCACACTACACCCGTGTAACTTTACACCACTTAATATGTTATTTTAACTAGCATCTCATCATCAGCATCATGGACCAAATCCTGAGGCCCTGACTCATTTATTCAACACTTAGGCAAACTTCACTGGCCTAGGGCTTGTGCTTGTCATCATCATCATTATCACCATCACCATCACCATCACCATCACCATCATGACAATTGTTACACAGTTTCTAATATATAGGCTATTTTTTAAAGTAGAGTATTTTGATTCACAAGGAAACAAGAACTGGTGATTCACAGAGAGCTTACTTCCTCTTTGATGTTGCAGAATCACCAATTAAGCCTCTGAAATGCAGTGACTGACTCAAATCACTCTCAATCGACATTAGTGATAACCCCTTCAATCTCTTGTCCCATGGTTGACCTCAGCTTGATTTTGATCAGAGCCAATTTGAGAAAAAGAGCATTCACCTTCACAGCCTGACAGCAAGAGTCAGGTAAATTGAAAGCTATTAATGTCAACATTTCAAAAAATAGATTGTATGCCATCTTATCTTTCACTTCCCAAGAAGTTGATCAGAGAATAGTATTTTGTCATAAAGCTAAACAAATTAATCAGCAAATTCAGGCTCCAAATCTTTTCAACATCTGCATGATAAACTGGTGACAGCAGCAACTTGCATGCAGCTAGTATAAAATAACTTATTAATACTAGACAAAATTCAAAGTGACTCCATATAGGAGCTTGCTTCAGCTACTCTACAATGTTATGGTTCCTTGAGCTGCCCAAAGATGTGAATGCACGTTTTCCAGACCTTTTAAAGTCATGCTTTCACAAGGCACAATGTAAAAATAGCTCTCATTTTTTTTATGTTTATTGCTTCTAACTTTAGCTGAGAATCTGAAATTGCCCAAATTCACCATAGAACTTTAAGAGATGCACTTCATCATACTGGTACAAGTCTCTGAACAACTTCTCCAGGTGCAGAATTTGATGATAGATGAGAAGAGGCAACTGCTGACAGAAAGCCTGTTCCAAGGAAATATGTCAGACTGGACAAATTAAAAACAGGGCTGCACCCCACTTAAGCCAATGGCAAAACTCTGCTACCAATATGCTTATGTATTCCTCCTGCCCTTACGGCTAGGTACAAACATTCAAAAAACACAAGGTGGAATTGATCTAAGTTACATGTTTTTCTGTAGGCAGCATAGTTTTGATCAGTAGCAAACAGAATACACATTTGCTTTTTGGTGAAAGGGCAGGGTGGGGAACACAAAGACCCGGTTCCACCATTTTTAAACCAGTCTATGTGTGCTGAATTTCTGCTCTGTTATGGGTTTAGACCTGTTTCTGATCACTTATACCAGTAAAAGTGTAATGGCTGTACCTGGCCTAAATGGTGCTCCATAGCTGGAGCTGATGGCAGCATTTTACTAATTAAAGACAACTTGATGACAATGTAGTTGTAACAAGCCATTCTAGTGATTATTTTAGTATGCCCAATATATTTTCTGGGACTGTTCTCATGAACTGTCATGGATGAGTTCAATGTTTTTGTTTAGTTGCATGTGTATATGATAGCCAGAATAAAAAAGATAGAATACAAAGCAGTAATTTAAAAGTAGCAGTACTTAGATGCAAGATCCAGGGGCTATGATTAAAAGGGGCTATGCTAAAGGACCAAAACAGGAATGGCCATTGATAATGTAAAATACACCTTCATTCTTGACACAACAGTGGGCTCAGGGAAAAGTAAATCTCCTCCTTTGAGGTCATTGCTCCTAGCTGTGTCCTTTATGGCCACAGAAAAAAAGCCCATCTCCATCCTCTTTACAGTGTCTCTTCAGGTATTTGAAGACAGTTATCGGATCCCACCTCAATCTTCTCTTCTCTAGACTAAATAACCGTAGTTCTTTCAGCCTTCCCTTGTAAATCTTGCCTTCTTGTTTGTTGTTCTGTATTGGACTCTTTCCACTCAGTCCACATCCTTCTTAAACTCTAGGTCCCAAAACTGGTTCTATACAGCAGGTGAGGGCTCACCAGTGCCAGAGCGAAAGTATCACTTCACTCGATTTGCAAGCAACACTCCCATTATTACAACTCAGTGGGTGCATCTACACAAGATGCTTTACTGCGCAGGACCATAGTTTCCTACACATGCTTACCGCATTGTAGGTAAACTTTGCTACTCATGAGTAAATTTGCTACCTGCAAATGCAAATAGCAAATTTATTTGTGAGTACTTATGGCAGATTTGCTCCCAGTCAGCCCTGCCACTAGGGGGCCAGCCTGAGCTCAGCCCCAGGGCTGGGAGCCTCTCATGCCTCTGTACTGGGCTGCCTCTATGGCCCTTAAAAGCCTGCAGGTATTTTGAGGCCTATGGCACAACACCAGGGAGCCTAGAGGGACTCTTGGCCTCTGCTGCCCCTGCAACGGCCACAGGCTACCTGTGCCACCTGTCTGCACCCTGTGCCTCTGCCTGGCACCACAGTGCCACGTGGCTCCCAGGCCCATGCCATCCAGCCCTGCAGACTGCTGCAGCTCTTGCAAGACCTGCCAGCCCCCACGCCCAGCTGCAGCCAGCTGCTGGGGCCAGTGCCAGCTGCCCACAGCCAACCCCCAGCAGACATTGCCTCATCATGAGGTGCCTAGTCCTGTGCTGTGCTCCTGCAGCCCCAACGGTGTCATTGCCAACACCATACGCCACCATTCAGGGCCCCGACTAGTAACAGGAGGAGACTAGTGACCTTGTAGCATTGTGGATTAAGACAGAAGTGCAGCAGCAGTTCATGAGGGGTGGGTGCTCCAATGTCCATGTATATGAAGGGCTGTCAGGCCAGACATGGGAATGTAGGCATGACTGGTCAGCGTGGTAGTACTGCATAAAAGTCAAGGCCTTGTGGGCACAGTGGGTCATCATAACCAACCAGAACCATTGGTTGGGGAAGTGCCTGCAAGACCATGCCCTTTATGCAACAGCTGACTGAGATCCCTGCGTCCCAGGACCCAGTCCACAGCCATGCTGTGTACAGCAGCAAAGGTGGCCTGCCTGAGCCCCTGCCATAAGAGGGCCCCTCAGGCCACCAGCAGCCTATCCCACTGAGCTCCCCCAATCCTCCACCAGCAGCTCTGGGAGCCAAGTTGTGCACCTGCTGTGCCAGCTCCACAACCTCAGCCCCAGCCATGAGGTGCAGATGGCAATGTCACCGTTGGCTGCCAGCACTGCCAGCTTTTCCCCAGGTGACAGGGGCCCTGGCCAGGCACCAGCACACCACTCCCCACCACCCAAAGACACCACTGGGAGCTGCACACCACTGCTGCTGGCTGGGAGTGACCAGAGTCACCAGGCATGCCAATCTCACCCACATGGTAAGCCGTGCACTGGGGGGAAGGCCCTCCCTGACAGCCCCGACTACCTGCCCAGGCCAGCCACCCTCACCACAGCATGCAGGGAGGCAGGAAACAGAACAACATGTGCCCCCACAGCTAAGGCCCCACACAGGCCTCTCACATGCCAAGGAATGTATCGATGCCAGCGATTATGTCCTCTTTGGCTCCAGGGAGCAAGAACATGTAGTGCAGCCACAGACATCCCTCCAGTCAGTAGCAGAGGTTTCAGGGCAACCCAGGCTTGCCCCCTACACTGTTGAAGCTCAGATTCTCATGCCAGGTGTGCAGGTGCGGCCGGGGCACCATGTCGATCAACAGTAGCAGGGCGTAAAGGGTCAGGCACCCCTCAGCCTGCACAAACAGCTCCTCATGCAATGCCCAGGACATGCACAGCAGGGGAAACACTCAGGATACAACACTGCCATGGTGGGAACTGCCCCCAGTGTGCCTCCACAGAGAGGCCCCCTGTGGGGAGGTTTTGGATGCAGGTAGCTCCTTGTCCCAGTTGTCCAGGAGCCCCATTCTTCCCAGGCCCAGGCACCATGGGTTAGGTGGCAGCACAGGACAGAGGCTGGCCTGCAGGAGGAGAAGAGGGGAAGTGGGGTCTGGGGCCATGGCAGCAGGTACTGCCAGGACCCTAGACTGTCCTGGCTTGGGAATGGGGTGGGGGAGGCAAGCTGCCAATGGCCAGCAGTGGCCCACCAGCTCCAGGGGAGTGAGTGGGGGGCTCAACCATTAGCCACCTAGGCCCTGGCCTGCCCAGCCAACTTACCATGGTCCCTGGGCACCTGTGTACTCCTTACCCTTAATGTGAGGCCAAGCAGCACAGGGCCCCTCATACAGAGCATCTTATCTCAGAAATGTTGAAACTCTCACAAACAGCTTCTTTCTCTTGGCTCTGCAGGCTGTGCAGCTGCATGCAGGGAAGAGGCCACAGCTAGCAGCCAGGATGTGGGCTCAGGGTCACCACCACCCACAGCCAGGGCTCTGGGAATGTGCCAGATCTGCAGGAGGAGGACCCAGGATTGGGCCCTCCTCCTGGACTAGTTGGTGATGGCTGTGGCGGACAGGTAGGCAGCCACACAGACATGGCAGGTGGAGAACATTGTCCAGTATCACAGGTGATGAGCAGAGGACATTATGAGGACACATGGGACTGATGCAAGGAGGCGTAGGACCAGCATGAGGAGGCATGGGACTGGGCAGACTGGGAGTTCAGGGCACAGTTCCTAGCCCTGTAGCATGAGTGCATGGAGGCTCTGCAGGAGCAGGGCACAGTTGTGGCTAGGGCAGTGCAGGCCATGAATGATGACTGCTGTGTGCTAAACTCCGTCCTGGCCCTGGCAGTCACCTTTGTGCCACTTGCTGCCCTGCCCCCATCCCTAGCCCTGCCTTCCCTCTGGCAGCCTCCTGCCACCCAAAAGCAGGCCCCCTCATGGGCCTGGATGGAGGTCCAAGGCTATCTCCACCAGCCAGAAGCCCCTGCCCCAGTCTCCAGGCCCCCCCCATCTCCCCCCCCCACCTGGGCCCAGCCCCATCACTTGCCTTGGCTCCACGTGGATGTGGAGCAGAAGCAGCCTGCATCAGGGCCAGTACTGCACATTGGCCTGACTGGCCCTGGCCAACAGCCCCCATAGGGGAAGCTGCCCCACTAGGGGATCAGCAGCCGTTGTTGCCCATGAGCGAGGCCCCCACCTGCCAGACTTGCCACGGTGTGCACACCTGTGGAGGAACAGCCAGAGGCCAGAGTGCTGGCTGCTTGTCCACAGGCTCTGCACCCCAAGGTTCCCCCACCCCACAGCCCTCTACTCCAGAAGGGCACACACACAAACTACATTGTAAATATTTTGCATGGGGGAGAGGCTGTTTTATTATTGGTGGGTGGAATGGGTGATGGAGGGGCTCTGGTTTTGGGGAGGGAGGGAGGATAGGCTCTAGTATTTCAGAGGGCAGAGGTGGGGGGGTCTGTTTTTTGTGAGGGCAATAAAATGTTTTTTCTGAGAACTGTCCGCAGTGAGCATGGTGCTGGAGGTGGCCAGTGAGGCAGGGGTCCATAGGCGACTGTCCATGTGGGCTACAGTGGGGCATGGAAAAGGAGGTCATCTAGCATGTCTTGCCCCTAAAGGCAGTTGTGCAGCTTGCCCAGAGCCTCAGCAGTAGGAGGGCTGCTGCTGTTGCTGCCACCGCAGGTGATCCTCCTGCTGCAAGGCATCCTCTTCCCACCATGCCTCCTATGCCCAGGCCTCACGAAAGAGCTCTCCCTGGGCCTCACACAGGCTGCAACAATGACCCAGGGGATGTTCATAATTCATAGATGTTAGGGTTGAAAGGGACCTCAACAGATCATCGAGTCTGACTCCCTGCATAGACAGGAAAGAGTGCTGGGTTCAGATGACTCCAGCCAGATGCCTATCCAACCTCCTCTTGAAGACCCCCAGGGTAGAGGAGAGCACCACCTCCCTTGGGAGCCCATTCCAGACCTCGGCCACTCTAACTGTGAAGAAGTTGCTCCTAATGTCCAGTCTAAATTTGCTCTCTGCTAGCTTATGGCCACTATTTCTTGTGACTACCCAGGAGCACCTTTGTGAGTAGAGACTCACCAATTCCCTTCTACACCCCCATGATGAATTTATAGGCATCCACAAGGTTGCCTCTCAACCTTCTCTTGCAGAGGCTGAAGAGGTCCAGGTGCCCTAGTATCTCCTCGTAGGGCTTGGCCTGCAAGCCCTTAACCATACGAGTGGCCCTTCTCTGGACCCTTTCCAGGTAATCCACATCCCTCTTGAAGTGTGGCGCCCAAAACTGCACGCAGTATTCCAGATGCGGTCTGACCAGCATCCGATAGAGGAGAAGTATCACCTCTTTGGTTCTGTTTGTCATGTATTTGCTGATGCATAAAGTGCAGTTAGCTTTTCTGATGACTTCGTCACACTGATGACTCGTGTTCATCTTGGAGTCCACTAGGACTCCAAGATCCCTTTCCACTTCCATGCTACCAAGCAGGTCATTACCTAGGCAGTAGGTGTGCTGGACATTTTTCCTCCCTAGGTGCAGCACTTTGCATTTCTCCTTGTTAAATGGCATTCTATTGTTTTCTGCCCATTTGTCCAACCTGTCCAGGTCTGCCTGTAGTTGTTCCCTGCCTTCCAGTGTGTCCACTTCTCCCCACAGTTTTGTATCATCCACAAACTTGGACAGATTGCACTTCACTCCCTCATCCAAGTCACTAATGAAGACATTGAAGAGTATCAGTCCAAGGACCGAGCCCTGCAGGACCCCACTACCCATGCCCTTCCAGGTCAATACCGACCCATCCACCACCACTCTCTGGGTATGACCCTCTAGCCAATTTGCCACCCACTGGACTGTGTAATCATCCAAGTCACAGCCTCTTAACTTGTTCACCAGTATGGCCTTCCTGAAGTCTAAGTAAGCAATATCAACCCCCACTCCTGTGTCCAGGTGTTTTGTAACCTGGTCATAAAAAGAGACTAGATTAGTCAGGCATGATCTACCTGCTATGAACCTGTGCTGGTTTCCCCTCAGCATAATTTTTCCTGCTGGGCTCTCACATATATGAGCTTTAATAACCTTTTCAAAGACTTTGCTAAGGATGGAGGTGAGACTGACTGGCCTATAGTTGCCTGGATCCTCCTTCCTCCCCTTCTTGAAAATAGGGACCACATTGGCCCTTTTCTAGTCCTCCAGGACCTGTACCATGCACCACAAGTGCTCAAATATTCTTGCCAGTGGCTGTGCAATGTTCTCCTTGGCGAACTTGAGGCAGGCAGTGAGGGTGTGCCAGCATCTCGTGAGACAGCCAAAAGCACACTCCACCAGTTCACAGGCCTGGCCCAGGCAGTGGTTGAAGTGGGCCTGGTGAGGGTCCAGCTGGCCAGTGTAGGACCACATGAGCCAGGGGAGGAGTACATAGGCAGGGTCCCTGATGAGGAGGGGTTGGACCACTACAATGCCCAGGTGCAGTTCTGGCATCTCTAGTGTGAAGCAGCTGCTCTGCACTAGAGCTGGCAGCGTGGAGTTCTGGAAGACACAGGTGTCATGGCACTGCCCACCCAGCCAGTGCTCACATTCACAAAGGCTCTGTGATGGTCAATGATGGCCTAGACAGGGGCTGGAGCAGCCAAGGTGCAGGTTGGCAGAGGCTGCAGTGTGAGAGTTGCTGCATGCCACTCCCACATTGTGCACACTGCTTCTGGCAGGGCTGGTTTTTAAAGATGGCCTCTGACCACAGGCAGCTGCATCCAGAGCCTCCAGCTCCCCCTGGTGGCATAAGGGGCCCCAGGAATTGGGAGCAGTTTGCTGCCATGAGCAGAAAATCTTCTCCCACGTCCCTGCATATGTAGACATCTGCCAGTAAGCATTTACTTGCGAGTAGTATACTCACAAGTAAACTGTTCCCACATCAAATGCATGTGTAGACACACTCAGCGTACTGTTGTTTTTCTTTCTTTCTTTCTTTTATTTTTCCAGAACAGCATACTGTTGGCTCATCATCAGCTTCTAATCCCCAAGTTGTTCTCTGAAGTACTGCATCCTCACCAGGCATTCCTCAGTCTGTATCTGTACATGCAGTTATTCCATCCCAAGTCATTTGTTCTTGTTGAATTTCATCTGCTTAATTTTGGATCATTTCTCTAGTTTATTCAAGTCAATGTGGACCCTACCTTTACTTTCCAAAGTATCTGCAGTTCCACCCAGGTTAGTGTAATCTGCAAATATGTGAAGCATTAACAGCCCCATCACTCAAAGTAATAAAGAAGTTATTAAATAATACTGGACCCAGCACAGACCTATGTAACATCTCATTCTTGGGAACTGAGAACATCAGACTAGGGATTTTTGTAACTTTTTCACAGGTAACTTTTCAGTGCTCCATAGCTAAATGTTGCTACTGATTAACTTATATATATAATTACTTAAACCTAAAAACATATCTGTCTCCATCTGTATTTGTGATTCCCAGCCCCCATATTTTCATAATGTTCCAGTAATATGCTTTTTGTAAGACAATCTTAGCTGAGGGGGTTGAAACAGTTAGCTGTGGCACAAGCTGATGAGTGCTTAGGAAAAAGAGAAACTCCAGCTGTAGAGAAGCAGGCATGAGTAGCTAGTGCTTTCTACAGAGCCTACTTGGTGTTTCCTCCTCAAAGTAAGCTATAGAAGAGTTACCATGCACTGTAATGGTGACAGGAATAGTAGACAAAATGGAAGGGACTGTTATAGTTACCAGCCTCTTAATTTTATAAACTGTTCTAAGTGTGTTGGGTGCCAGGAATAAACTCTTCAAGCAAATAGCTAGGATATATGCTATCATTAAATCAAAATATGCTGACTAGAGTATGCCTTGAAGGTTCTTTTCTAGTCCTATGTTATCTGGAGTTTCTTTTGAGACAGTTTCAGATTTTTCCCTTCTCAGCTGAGCCCTTTAGCTTAATGCAAGATAGGGAAATCCAAGCTAAACAGAAGCAAGCCTGATAGATCAATTAGATGTGATGCCTCAAGATAGAGACAGTTTCCCAGACAGCAGTGAGGACAATATCCAGGAAAATGTTTAATACTCCTCAACACTCCTCCAAATATCAATAACCAAATGAATAAAGCATTTCATTTCTACTCAGCCAGAAGTACTATATATTCTATGAGGCTGTTAAGCAGATAGCTTTGGCGCATGAAAAATGCATGCTAATCGTTTTGTTCTTATGTCAGTTATTTAACACATTGTATATAAATCAGTTTGCAAGATATAGAGTTTAATCTGTGCTGGTTTTATTGCTTTATCATTTCACAGTATTTATCTTGCATTTTAGAGAGATGGAACTTTGATTTAAGATTTAACATTTGAGGGCTTGCATGTCAATACTGCAAACACAGCCATCCCAGACAACTACCCTTGTGGAGGTGGGGGCTCATAGTTTTAAATGTCAGAGGTATCAGGCTTGCTGTAGGTTCATTTACTTGGGAATTTCTGTATGCTCCTGATCTGATATTGAATTAATATTGTGTATGCACACAGTCCCCTGGCTTGCGGGGCACAGATCTGTATCTTACTGTCTGTGAAATGCCATTCTTTTCAGGGCTTCATAGCTACTAATAAAACATGCATTTGGCTACATAGTCCCTGCTTTAGTTTCCCTTTTCCTTTTCCTTCCAGCATGGGAATCCAGTGCCATAGCAGTAAAAGGAACCCCACAGGTCAAGTCCACTCCCATGGTACTGTACCAACCACATTGAATAATCTACTTCATAACCTCACCAAGCTCTACATGAAAAGTACTGGAAGGCCGTTACAAAAATTCACTTGTCTTACGGTTTCTTTCACTTCACGGCTAGGGACAGACATTCAAAAAGCCTGAGCCTGAACTGATTCACTCTTTGCAGGTGTATCAAAACCCCAGTTTTTCTTTTTTAATTTATTTTAAAATGCATTCCCTCCCCTTCCCCAACCATTTCTGATTTTTTCTCTCCCTCTCTATTCCCTATAGATAAGTATAAGTA
>NW_017729028.1:1421660-1441094 GCF_001723915.1 Gavialis gangeticus | reverse complement strand
AGGAAGACAGAGGCAAAGAAGTTATTAAATATGTTGGCTTTGTCGTCTGGCGTGACAACCAGATTCCCCGTCTTGTCCTGCAAGGGCCCCACATTTCCTGGGGCCTTCTTTCTACTCCCTATGTATTTAAAAAAGGACTTCTTGTTGTCCTTAATCCGTGAAGCCAGTTTAAACCAGTTTCTGATCACTTAAACCAGTTTATGTGTAGTGTCTGTCCCTAGCCCACCTGTTCTTTTTTATACCTTTGCACCTTTCCTTCTAGAATGTGTTTGCTAGTGTTCCACCCTCTTTACCCTCCCTGACTTGCACTTATTCCCAGCCTGATCTTAGTTCTATTCATGGTCTGTTTGAGAGAAGCCACACAGGCCACCCCTGAAGTGGTTTAATCAATGCATTTTTAGGTTTGAGGTATAAGAGTAGGAGTGGATAGGTGGGACATACTCAGGCATATCCCCCCTTGAGAGTTCTGGGGACACAGTGTAGACGTACCCATAGACACCTCAGCTGTCCCCACCCACAGTCTCTAATAGTCCTAGTGCCACACACACATACACACACACGCACATACACATTTCCCATCCCCTGTTGCCATAGATATATGCACTTCTCCCATTTACACAATGACACATATGCAAATAGTGCTGCTTACATATATGGGGAGGTTTTCTAGTTTCTTCAGTGCACATTAGATAGGGCCTGTTCTGTTCACAGCTAATGAAGATAATACATCATTTATATATGTATATTTGCATATGCCTTGTCTACCTCAAACAGCACTGAAGGAAGGAACACTATCATGGCAAAATGAAGATATAATAAAAATGGATTAAATTCTATATTCACAAACAATTTATATTAATGTTAAGTATTACAGATAATCATTGTAATTCAAATCAATTTCTATTTTTTTATAGTGCTGGACTGCAAGCAGATTACTGTTTCATTTCTGCTTTGGTAAGGTAGTCAAAAATAAATGGGCCATCCAACCCAATCTGCTATTCACTATTCATCCTGTGCACTGGATGAGGTATATATCTATGTATGCAATTCATAGATTTTAAGGTGGGAATGGACAATTCCAAACATATTGCTTGGTCTCTTGAATAACATAAGCCAGAAGATTTCCCTGAATTACCATATTTACCTGAATATAAGTTGACCCTAAATATAAAAGATTCCTCCCCCAACAATTAGATTCAATATATAGAAAATGTATACATTTGTTATCATTTTCCAGGTATAGAATCTAAGTATTGGAGGGCTGTCTTGAATCATACCAGGAAGGAAGTTTTGAAGTAGGAATTAGTGTATTTACTTGGATATAAAACCAGGCTTTCCCTGCTAATCAGCATGGGGAAAAAAGCCCCTCATCATCTATTTGTATATGAAGTGGAGTGAGGGACAGGAGGCTGCTGTGGGTCTGACTCTGGCCCCAGCCTGGACTCCGGGCTAGTCAGAGTCACAGCAGCCACCTGCTCCCATTTTTCAATATGGGAAGTTCCAATACAACATTCCTCATTAAAGTTCCATACCTTATTTCTCCTCTAAATTTATCTTGTTTAAACTTCCAGCCACAGAACTTATTACATCTTTGTTCATGTCATTTAAGACCACCTGAACATTCAAGGAGACAGAATTAAGGAATTCCTTGCATTCTTAATGTTGGCATTTCCTGACTTATGAATATTTAACTTTGCAGCCTCAATATTCTCTAAACATATTTTTGGCATGAAAATTATTTGTATTAGTATTGGCAGTAATTATCCTATCAAAATTCATAAATGATATTTATGAATTATATATATTATGACACTAGTGCAAGCCCAGGTATGTACAGGACTCCACCACAGTAGGTTCAGTACAAACACAGGACAAAAGATGGTCCCTTTCCCCAAAAATGTGTACTCTAAGCAATCCAGCATAGTCCATTCTATATACCAACACAAATGTACATGATGGGTCAAAGCCCACATAAAAGAGTAATCCAAACCCCAGTCCCAAATACAGATATATTATAAAATGTAAACATTACAGTGACTTTGACAGTGTTCACTAACAAGAATCCAATATTAATAAATATCATTGAATTGGAGATACTAGAATTATTCCTAAGGGAAAGGATATAAGTCAATATGTGAGGTACGATAGCATAGGAACTTCTGGCATATGCAACATGATAGCTCCAGAGCAACACTACAATTAAGGTTGAGAAGGCCATGCTATAGTTGTATTGTGTTCTGAAGCTTTAAAAGTAGCTAGTGCCCATTGAATTAAATATTTTTTCCAAAGGATTTTCTTTAGCACAGCTGGCAAGTCATAAAACTGCAACAGAGTTTATTTATTTTAAAATGTGTCATCAGGATAAACTCATTGAAATGATACAGCTCATTTCCGAGGATATCCTAAGGCAAAAAAGGAGTCACCTCTACATTGTTAAAAAAATAAACTGAATACCACATACAAAAACCAATTAAAGAATAAAGGTTTAAAAGCTGTAAAACTTAAGAGCCCAAAGTCCTTTTGTTTTAACAGTAGTTTACATATTCTCATCTGGAATGGCTATATAGCATTCAATGCTAATGTCCTTCATACTTATTAGCTCAATATACTGGGACATATTTTTCAATCTAATAAGATATATTTGACCATATTTAACTGCATTTTTATCTTACACATGAACATTCAAATTCTGCTCTTGCAGACACAGCTATAATTGGGCTATACCCAGACATATGAGGGCAGTATTTAATTCTATATAGAAATAAAATGCTAAAAATAGAATTGCATGGATTGTTTTACTTTCTGTGGGCCAAACAATACTAGGGTCCCACAACAGAGTAATATTAAAAGGCAGTCCCTACTTCGAGGAAGTGACAATCTAAACAGACAAATCAAAGTAGGCAGAGGGCCAGAATTCATCACCTGCATGAACTGACTGATGGTTTTCAACCATCCTGATACTGCATTGCTAAGATTGTTATTTGCAAATTCAGGAAGAGGTTGCCATGGGGCCAGGGCTGGGGCAGAGCCCCTGTTCTGCAAGCAGGGATGTGCAAGAAACTGATTGTGGTTCTGCCCCAGCCCTGTGCTGTCACTGCCCTGCAATCCCAGGGTCTCCATGGAGACTGACTGGGAGCCACACACACAGCCAGGAACACAGGGATGGGGCCGTGGATGGGACAGGACCCGTGTCCAGGGCTGGGGCCAGGGCCAAGGCTGGAATCTTGGGGTTGTGACAGCATGGGGCCAGGGCCTGGGGCAGAGCCACAATCCGCTCCCCACACACTCTTCCCCACTGAACCCATGCCCATTTCTGAGGTGTGCGGGCAATGGATCCCAGCTCTGGCCTGGGCCCTGGCCCACACTGTCACTCCCCTTTGCCTATGTAAGCAATGCCCTCTCTTCTTCCATCCCACACTTTCCCCTTCCTTCCCTGTCTTTTACATTCAGATCACTCTCTCTGGGCATATCTACATGAGATGTTTCCTGCACAGTTGACTAATTAGCTCCACAGTAAATGTCTCAGTGTCTACATGTGTGGCCCTATTAGGCTTCGGGAAACTAATAACAAACACAGCAGGCTAGTATTTGTAAATACAAGCACTAGCCTGCTGCAGAGTTTTTTCATGCAAAGCAACATATGTATAGATGCTGACCCGGGTGGCTGGGGCACACCTGCTGGCTAACCCTGTACTGGAGCAGGCCAGCCCATCTACAACACATCGAGCCGGGTTGGACTAGCCCAGGACTGACAGGCTGACCCACCCCACCTCCACCCTACTCAGATCCCCTGCCAGCTGGGGCTGCTCTGACCCTGCTCAACATGCTACAGTCCTGGGTGCATGTGTAAATGCAGTATCTGGGAGCAATGAACTTCAGTGTGATATGCGCTGGAGTGTGTTGCTGCATATTAATATATGCGTGTAGATGTACCCATTATGTGATAGCTTGTTCTCTGCATGTCCTTTTATAACCTTTCATGAAGTAATCTTTTACTCACAGAGCTTATGCATCTCTGATGCAGTATATCTATAACGTGCAACTCTATCCTGCCAAGTGGTCCAGGTGAACTGTCAATAGAAATAGTGACTCTGTTACTTTTCGTTAAAACTTTCCCATATTTACAGGTTTCCCATGCTTTATGCGGTACCTGCGTTCCTGAAAAACTGTGCATAAGCTGAATTCACATAAAGGGAACCAGTTTATAATGTAACATATAGGGATACATTCCCATGGCAGTGAGAGAGGGAGGGATTGAAGCTGGGACTAGGGAAGGGGTGGGGGGAGGGTGAAGTAGGAGCTGGGGTGGGGCATGTTTGCCCTTGGCTCCACTCAGCTGCACACAGTGCAGCCCAAGGGCTGCAGGCAGGTGGTGTCAGCTGCTCCCAGGGTTGCAGCAGGGAGCAAAGCAGAGAGAACTGTCAGTAGGTGCAGGGTGGGGGGGACATGGCTCCTGCTGCTGCATGCACCCCAGGAGGGCTGAGGGGCTGCTCTGGGCTCTTCCCAGGGGTCACGTGTCCCCAAATCTGCATGCAGGAGGAGAGCAGGCTGCTGCTGCAGGCTAGGGTTGGCAGCAGCACCAGGCTTTTCTTGGTGGTAGGCAGCAGCCTGCTCTCCTCCTGCACTCAGATCTGGGGGTGCACGCCTCCTGGGAAGTGCCCAGCATAGCCTCACAGGCCTCCTGGGGTGCATGTAGCTGAAAGAGCCATGCCACCACCCCCACCACCCCGCACACACTGACAGTTCCCTCCACAGCTGGCATCAGCCATTCCCAGGGCCATTTCACCAGGGGCTGGGATGAATGGAGACAAGCAGAGGCCTGGGGAGTTCAGGGCATGGCACAGCCCAGCAGCTGCAAGCAGCTTGCACCAGCCATTTCTGGGGATGCTGCAGCAGAGGATGGGGTGAGCAGGGACAAGCTGTGCTGTGCCATATGCCCCCCATGCCTCTGCTTGTCCCCACTCACCCCAGCCCCTGCTGAAGTGGCCCTGGGAGCAGCCGACACCAGCTGCCTGCACCATGACATGGCACAGCCCAGGGGCTGAGGTGAGTGGGGACAAGTGGTGCCCTGGGGGGTTTGGGGCATGGCAAAGCCCAACAGCCGCAGGCAGCTGACATCAGCCACTCCTGGGGCCACTGCACAAGGGGCTGCTGGGGTGAGTGAGGCCCTTTCCCTTCCCCCCACAGACTTTCCCCTCCCCGCATAGACTTACCTGCTTGGGGAAGGGGAGAGCGCACCTATGCCAATCGCATAAGATGAGTTTACCTTGCATATAACACATTTTGGGTATAAAAATGGTCATCGCATAAGAGCAAATTTGCATATACAGAACTCACATAAAGGAAGGGAAACCTGTACTTGGTTCCAAGATGAGGTTGGGGTTTTTTTCCCCATTCATCATGGGGGAAAATGAAGCCTTGTCTTAGAATCAAGTACCTGCAGGCAACACTGGGTTCTGTGCACTCTCTGGTGTGTCTAAATGAGATACTTTACTGTGTAATAGCAGTTTCCTGCACAGTAAGCATGTGCATTTACATGTGCACATACTTACTGCACAGTAAACTTCGCTACTGATGAGTAAATTTGCTACCTGCAAATGCAAATAGCAAATTTACTCATGAGTACTTACTGCACAGTAAACTTCGCTACTGATGAGTAAATTTGCTACCTGCAAATGCAAATAGCAAATTTACTCATGAGTACTTACTGCACAGTAAGGTGTGTGTAGATGCCAACCAGGAGAAAATTTGCTCCTGGTCATCCCTGCCACTAGGGGGCGAGCCTGAGCTCAACCCCAGGATCCCAGAGTTGAAAGCCTCTCCTACCCTCAGGCTGGGATGGGCCCCTGGAGAGTGAGTAGGGCGGGGGTTCAGCTGGTGTCCACCTGGACCAGGTCTGCCCAGCTGGCTTACCATGGTCCCTGGCCACCCATGCATGCCCAACCCCCAATATGAGGCCAAAATAATGCACAGCCCCTGGTACAGAGCATCTTATCTCAGAAATACTGCAATCTCTCACAAATAGCTTCCTTCTCATGGCTCTGCAGGCCCTGCAGCTGTACATGGAGGAGAGGCTACAGTTGGCAGCTGGGATGCAGCATCAGGGTCTCTGCCATCCACAGCAGGGGCCCTGAAGATGCACCAGCTCCACAAGAGGAGGACCCAGGATTGGATCCTCTTCCTGGACCAGCTGGTGATGGTTGAGAGGACTGGCAGGCGAACACACAGACATGGCAGGAACAGAAAGTTGCCCAGAAGGACAGGTGGTGGGCAGAGGATGTGATCCATAAGGACGTATGAGACAAGCATAAGGAGGCACAGGACTGGGCGGATCAGGAGTTCAGGGTGCAGTTCCTGGCCCTGGAGTGCAAGTGTGTGGAAGCCCTCTGGGAACAGGGCATGGCCATGACCAGGGCAGTGCAAGCCATGGAAGATGACCACTGGGTGCTGAACACCATCCTGGCCCTGGCAGTCACCTTTGTGGCACCTGCTGCCCTGTCCCTGACCCTGACCCTAGCCCTGCCTGCCCCCTGGAAGCTACCCACTGCCCAGCAGCACACCCATAATGGGCCTGGGCAGAGGTCCAGTGCCCCCTCTGCCAACCAGAAGCCCCTGCCCCAGCCCCCACCCCAGGTCCCCCACCACCCAGGCCCCCACCTGGGCCCAGCCATGCTGCTCACCCCAGCTCCACATGGGCACCAAGCTAGAGCTGCCTGCAGTGAGGTCAGGACTGCATGCTGGCCTTGCTGGCCCTGGACACCAGCTGCCAGAGAGGGAGTTGCCCACACCAGGAAACCAGCAACCACCATCTTCCATGGGGGAACTTGCCACCTGCTGACCTTGCTGCAGCATGCATACCCACGAGGGCATGACCAGAGACTAGGGTGCTGACCACCTTTCCCCACGCTTTTCCCCCTAGGCCTTGGCAATGCATAGGGGGTTCACGTGGGTGCAATCCCTGCAAAAAGGCACCACTGACACTGCCGGCGGCACCTGCAGGCACTCACTGCTACCACCCCCTCCCCCACAATCAACACCACTGGCAGTATCTGTGGGCGGTCCCCGATCACCACTGGCTGCTGTCCGCAGGTGGTCACCACTGCCCCCTGCCGCTGACAGCAACGTGGCTGCCTGCAGAAGCTCCCCACTCACTACCACCAGGCTCCTGCCACCCACAGCACCTCCACCACCTGTGGGAGCTCTCTGTGTCCCCCCCTCACTGTGTGTGCCTCCAGAACACACAGCATTCATGCCCCTAGGTGCCCTCACCCCACAGCCACCCACCCCAGGAGGACACACATGCAAACTACATTGTAAATAGTTTGTGTGGACAAGAGTGTGTTTTATTTTTAGTGAGTAGGGTAGCTGATGGAGGGGATCTGTTGAAGGGGAGGGTGGAGGGGGCAGTGTTTGTTGTGAGGGCAATAAAGTGTTTTTTCTGAGAACTATCTGCAATAAGCATGGTGCTGCAGGTAGGCAATAGGAAGGGGGTCTGTGCAACTCTCCAGGTGGGCTACAGCAAAGAGTATAAGAGAAGGTCGTTGGCCAGTGCCTCTTGCACTTGATGCTTTGGGCCCTGCTGGCATGTGTTCAGCTCTCCCAGGGACTTGATGGGAGGGGCCTGTTGCTGTCGCTACTGCCACAGGTAGTCCTCCCACTGTGAGGTGTTCTCTTCCTGCCACACCTCCTCCATCCAGGCCTCGTAAAACAGTTCCCCCTTGGCCTCACAGATGGTATGCAACATGCAGGCTCCAGTGATGACCCAAGTGATGTTGTCTTCAGTGGACTTGAGGTAGACAGTGAGGGTGTGCCACCATCCCTTGAGGTGAAGAAAGGTGCCCTCCACCAGCATGTGAGTCTGGCCCAGGCACCTGTTGAAGTGCATCTAGTGTGGGTCCAGCTGGCAGGTGAGGAGAACTAGGCGGAGTTGCTGATGTTGAGGGGGTGGGACCACCATAGTGCCCAGCTGGCAGTCCAGCACCCCTAGTGCAAAGAGCCTGTTCTGCACCAGGGCTGGCATGGCACAGTTCCAAAAGATGTGGGCACTGTGGCCTGCTCAGCCAGTGCTCATATTGGTGAAGGTGCTGCAGTGGTCAGTGATACCCTGGAGCACAACAGAGTGAAAGCTGCTCCAGCTGTAGTAGGGGCAGTCACTATGGGCTGGGCAGGTGATGGGAATGTGGGTCCCACCCAGGGTCCCAATGCACTGAGGGAATCCCAGGGCATAGAACTCTGCCACCACTTCCAGGGGGTCATGCATGTAGAGGCCAGTGGATCCCTGCACATCCTGGAGGGAGCCACACACCTACAGGCTGACCTCCACAGCAGTGGCCTTGCCCACATGAAAGAGGTGGCCTACATAGTGGAAGCTAGTGGGGATGGCTAGCTTGAGCAGGCAATGAGCAACCAGGTGTCCAGGGAAGGGATTGCCGCATGGTGATGTCCTGCCACACCAGGTACAGTTGGAGCTTCTCCAGGAAGTCCAAGAAGGTGGCCTGGTCATGCAGAACACCTCCAACTACTGCTCATCATCCCAGGTGGCCTGGATGACTTGAAGCTGCCAGTCCTAGCTGGCCAGGCAGGCACAAAGGCAGTGGAGCTGGAAGTCCAGGAGGGCATGGATAGTCCTAGCTAGCGGTGGCATCCTGGAACCTATTTTTGTCATCCCTGCCAAGGCCCAACCAGCAGGATGGGATCCAGGTGGCAGCTGCGTGTTGGCAGCCTTGGGACAGTGCACTTGGGCCAGACAAACAGTTGCTGCACATGAGGGAGCCAGCAGGAGCACACTGAGTGGCCAGCAGGAGCCTAGGGCACTGGGCATCACTACCAGGGGCATGGGCTGGAGCATGGGAAGGCAGAGGCTGTGGCAGAGAACTGCTGCGTGCTGCCTCTGCACTGTGCATGATGCTCCTGGCCAGAAACACAGCTCGCCAGGGAACAGAGCTGCCTTTTCAAGATGGTCTCCAGCCATAGACAGCTGCAGCCAGAGCCTCCAGTTCCTCCTGGTGGTGGCTGGGGCCTATTGCAGGACCCCAGAAAGTGGGAGCAGTTTGCTGCCACGAGCAGCAATTTTTCTCCCATGTCCCTGCATCTGCCTAGGAGTGTTTACTAACAAGTAGCTGGCTTGCAAATAAACTGGTACCACATCAAATACACATATAAACACACTCTCTAGCTCTGTGCTGATTTCCTCACTGCTCTCTGGCTCCCTGCAGAGTCACAGTGAGACAGGATAATCAGCCCAAAGCCAGAGAGCAAGGCAAGACACAGCACTAATTCCCTGGCCACTGCCTGGCTGTGTGCTGAGTCCTGTACTGTTCCTTGGCTCCCTGCTGAGCCAGGAACAGTAGAAGAATCAATGCAGAGCAGTGCAGGACCCAGCATGTAACCAGAGAGTGAGAGGGACCCAGCATGAAACCATCAGGAAGCACAGAATGCAGTAAAGAGAAGGGACAGGCAGTAGGGGGAGACAGAGCAAGTGGCCAAGGGAGGGCAGGAGGGGAAACATACATGTGGGTGGAAGGCATGGAGAGGGACACAAGGTGTGGGGCTTGGAGCAAGTGGCATGAAGGCAAGGGCCCAGGGTCAGGCTCACTGCCCACCCCCACCCCTAAACACACACACACAAACACACACAACTTGCCTTCCTAACACTTGCACCGCTGCTGCTTTTCCTGCAACAGCACTCTGGGGAGAAATATAAGATGGCCCTCCACTAATCACCATATTTACTCAAATCTAAAATGACTCCCCAATAATTAGATTCCATACCTGGAATATTTATAAATTTGTTATAGTTTTCCATGTATAGAATCTCATTATTGGGAGGTCATCTTTAATTCATTCCCCCTCCCCACCACACACCACTGCAGGGAGGCAGATGGTGTGGGGAGGTCAAATAGCTAACCCCCCATCCCCCAGCTTGTGCCTACCCCCCACCTCTGCCCCCTGCCTGCTCCTTCTGCAGCCTCAGGCCTCCTTTCCAGCCTCTACTTGCTTCCTTCCTTCGCTTTCCCCCCACCTTATCTTCATTCCATGCCAGCAGGTTCTATTCCCATTCTAGCATGGGCCCAGTCCAGCCCCCATAGCAGCCATGCTGGCAGTGCACCACTGCTATGGAGCCAGGGGCTCAGTGCCCCTGGCTGCAGCATGGATGGAGCCTGCTGATGTAGAGCAAGGGTAAGTGGGGGAGGAAGAGGGGCAGGCTAGGGAGCAGAGGCTTCATGGGAGGTCAGGGGGAGATGGCAGGGTGCAGAGGCAGCAGCGGGCAGGAGAGGGAGTCAGAAGTTAGATCCTGAGCCACATAAGCTTCCTGCTTCCCTTCCCTCAGGTCAAACATGACTTTTAAGATGAGAGGCTTTTTCCCCCATGTTAAATGGAGATGGGGGGAACCTGATCTTAGAATCAAGTAAATATGGTATGTTCTTTATGTGAAAAATTATGAGAAAATTATAATTTTTCATATACAGAATCTAATTTTGGGCAGTTGTCTTAAAATGAAAGTCATCTTAAATTTGGGTAAATATGGTAATACATATGTAATATAAGTATATGCAATTAAGAATAAATAGAATGGGTTTCATCTCCAGGGGAAGTAAACTGACATATCTGTTGATATCAATAAGCTGAAGTACCCTAAATAAGCATAGTCTGGTAGTCAAAGCACTCCCCTGGAATGTGGAGACCCCGGTTTAAGGTTCTGGTCTGGATCAGGTAGCATAGGAACTTGAACCACCATCCCTTTCCATATAGATGCCCTCATAAACCAGCTATTCTGGGAGTGGACCCATCTCATGCTAACCTAAAATTCCATCCTGGACCTACAAATAATTCCCCTATGAGTTGTAAAAACTAGTACCTCCCACAAAAAGTTGTAGTTTCAACAACTCAGTATTTTCCAACTAAAAACATTTTTAAAAATTCTCAACCAGTTCTACTGGCTGTCCACTCAATCCCCTACTTCCTGCTTTGGCTGGAATCTTTAAGGTTACAGTACCTCATTTTATCTCTTTGGGAAAAAGAAACTTTGTCTACCTGGTGGGCATTGCAGTGGGGGATATGTACTACTTCATAGTTTCCCCATCCTTTGTGCCAGGACACCTGGTACCTTTACACTGGCAGTGCTTCAGTTTTTATTAGCTTTTCTTTCCCTGTCTTACAGAGTCATTTGAGTTAATTTTAAATTTGTGGGGCATATCATAGCATAGGTAAACTGAGGTATATATAATATGCTTCCCTCATTCTTCACAGCATAATGTATTATGGGTAGGAACAGATGCTGCATTTATCCATGGATAATTTGTGCTTGTATTTGTTCCAGAACAAAAATACCCTAGAATTGGTGTGTACATACATCATCCTTCTAATAGGGGTTTAGTGAGCAACTGAATGTAGTGCCACTTTTCTGCCATTGATTCAATAATGTAATCTCAGGATAACTGTACAGATGTACTTTTCCATATCTGAAGATAAACTCTTACTACTACATATCTGGGAAACTTTCCTAGGATTATCCTGGGACAATCAACATGGGTGTCTGTACAGCTGCTCTTTGTCCCAGGTTAATTTGGTTTATCCAGGGATAAACACACCGTCTGTTGGCAACCTATATGCCTATCTCTGGATATCTTTGCTACACCTGAAAAGAAACAGTGAATGATCCATAATACATAACGATGAACCTATGTTCTCAGTTCCCACAATACAAAGCTCCACTAAGAGGAGAATTGTGTTTAGTGTATATTAATGCTATTTACTCATCTATTTGGAACCCCTAATGAAAAGTATTTATGAAACAAATGGTTAATTACATTATAATCCAAGAAAAATTAAATTTTCAGAATATGATATTTAACAAGGCTGGAGATTAGGAATTATATGCAATATACAATTTGATCAAAATGTGAAAACAGGGACAAGCTTAAGCCACGCTGATCAGAAATGGATCACCCATGGAATGGGAAGTTGAAGAGTAAGGGATGGGTGATGAATATGGGGAAAGTACCATGGCCTGAATTAACTTGACATGTTCCTGGTGCTGCTGAACCTCACTGAAGTACACATGAGCCTAGTGGAAATGGTCAGCCATTTTGTGTTGCTATTAATGAAGCATACTTTCCATCTTTCTATCACCTACTCCAAGGACAATTCATTTCCCCCTTTGTGTTGTTGTGAAGACTGAATTACAGGGAGGAAGCAATTTTTCATTACTTTGTTCGTACCTTGAAGATCTGCTACAAATTCTGTCATTGGAAAAATCAAGCAATAGTATTTGGGATCACTGGACCTGGTTTGCAAGATTCATTTGACCAACTTGGGCTTGATCCCTACTATTTTTAGGCCTTGCCTACCTTTGGAATAGCCCCAGTTCACACATCAGTTGCTCCTGCTGTTAGCTGCAATAAGCTGACACCTAGGAACAAAAAAGGACAAGCTGGGGTTTGTACTAAGTTAATCAAAGTTGTCCCTGCAGGCAGGTCCCCATGTACACAGTTACGAGGTTTGTGGCACCACAAACTGCATGTGGGGAATGTGAAAATGTGCACCATGGTGCAAATTTGCAATGAGATGGCAAAATTTGGCACCAGGAAATCCTACTAGCAACAAAAAAAAGCTCCTGGGGAAAAAAGTGGTGCAGAGTATGTGTTGGTAGCATGCACCAGAAAAAACAGAGGGCTGGCTGTCCAGAGCAAAACCCTGGCTGCCGGCTAGGCTCCATGACGCCAGAACTGCTCCCCGACTGTACCAGGGCTAGGGAAAGACATTACACATAAACTGGTTTAAGTGATCAGAAACTGGTTTAAGACTGTAACAGAACAGATGTTCAGGGGACATAAACCAGTTTGAGAATAGCTGAAACTGGTTTGAGATAAACCTGACTGAATATAGTATCAGACTTGACTGATTTGGCTCAAACCAGTTTATGCAATGTCTTCCCCAGACCCCTTGCTGGTTTAAGTTAAACAAGACTCCCCTAGCATCTTTGCATGCTCTCTGGGCTGGGAGGGGTTCTCTGTTCCACAGCAGGGCTGGTCCCTCCCCTCTGCTCCCTGGCTCCAGCTCCGGAGACTGTGGGCTGCTTCCCCCCCTCCCCTCACCACTCCCTGCTAAGCAGGAATTCCCCCCTGCCCTCTGCCTTGTGGAGAGGTGTCTATGTATTAGCTAGCAGACCACATTCTGGCTACTGTCCATGCTGAATCAACAGGTAGAATCAACAAGTAGCTGGTAATGTTCCTCTCTTGTTTTCTTAATTGGGTGATAAACACTGCTATCAATTGCCTGCTGGGCTAATCAGAGCTCCTGCCAGAGCCTGACCTCATCCCCCTCAGCTCCATGCTGTTGTAGGAAGGGAGGGCTGCTCTAGTGTCCCTCAGCTTCTAGCCTGAGCCACTGCAGGCATGTGCATGCATTTCTGGGATGTCTGTCCAATTACAAAACTGATTTAGCCTAGCCAGGTTAGACTAACCTGCAAAGATTGAATCAATTCAAGCTAAAGATTTTTAAATGTCTGTCCCTAGCCCAGGACACCAGGTAATACTACTCAGGCCAGCACAAGTACTGGCCCCAGTCTCCCATACCCTTACCTGGGACAATTTGCTGGGTGCCAGAGCACACATGCAGAGGCATGCAATGATGCATAAAGCACTGGTAAAAAATTGTGCTGCTGCTATTTGTGCCTCTACAAACCTGTGACCCTGTCCATGGAGACCAACCCTACTTGTACTTGGGGCACACCCCAGTTAGCTCTCTGTTTGCCCTTAGTCGAGATTTTCTTAGGAGTTCTGTCCACTTTGCACTACTCAGGCCACATATTTCCAGTAGAAAATACCCCCATTGAAATAATTTTGCTAACACCTAGGTCCACAAGTAACACTCTCCCCTTATAGTACAGGGGCCATGTTATGGACAGAAAGGAGCATGGTAAAGCTCAGCTTCTTTAGACCTACTGGACACATACCCATGAGTGTGAATGTGCATTTCCCTGGAGACAACAAGCAGTGGCACATATTTGTGCCACTGCTTGTTGTCTCCAGGAAACACCCCTGCATGCACACTCTGGCATACAGCAAATTGCCCTGGGTAGGGTAGAGGAGGCTGGGCCCAACACCTGGGCTATCCCCAGAAGCCTTATCTGTGGTCCTGGGGGGGCCTCCCAGGGCTGCAGCAGCAGTGATATGGGTGTGCAGAGCCTGGCCAACAGCTGGAGCATGGCTCTGGCTGGCCAAGCTCCAGTTTTGGGGGGCATATGCTGTACCCAAATGCTCTGCCCCCCTTTTTTTGGTCCCATTTTTTTTATACCAGGAGTTGCCAGTATCTAATTTTACTTCCTCACTGCAAATATGCAGCACAGAAAATCTATTCACGTGTGCCATGTGTGTTTTGTGGCACCTCCAAAACTTTTGAGGTGCTGCAAAGTGCACATTCCTGCTCATGTGGGAGAAGCCACTTAATCCTAATCTAAATTAGCAAGAGATAATTTAGAAACACTGCCAGACAGCATTGACACCGAATTCAATCTAGCCATCACAAGCAGGAAGCTGTAACCTGTTGTCACACCAAGTCATGGGCAGCCAGGTCTGAAGGGCTAACCAGGATCAGGAGGAGCATGTAGAATCCATCAAGTTGCAGGAAGCCAGAAGCCAGAAAGTCAACCCAAGAAGCCAAGTCAGAAAGCCAGAAGGTCAGGCAGAGTGCCGAGTCAGACAGCAAGCCAGACTGGGTACCCAGGTGATCAAGCCAGGAGTCAGGGTGAGTGAAAGGATGAGTTTGGAACATGGGTGACTGGTGCCACCTTAGTCAAGGGGGGCACATGCCCCCCAGGCACCAGGCAGCAACTGGGGGGGTTCCCCGCACAGCCAGTCTCACTGACTGGGAGGGGTCCCCCCACGACCGATCACACCAAGTGGGAAGTGGCCACAGCACTCCCAGAAGTGGCTGTGGTGCTTCATCCAGCGCACCCACTCCCCGGCTGGCACTCTCTGGGGGATACCAGCGCTCCTGCCTGCCCCCCACCCATTGCCTAAGCAGAGAGTGTGACCTGTCAGGAGGTTCACCAGTGCTTTCAGGGGGCGCCCATGCAACCCTGTGCACCCCCTACGCATCACCGTGGGTTTGGAAGTGGAAGAGTCAGGCAGAGCAAGAGCTAGATTTGTTAGCTGGAAGAACAGGCAGAGAGCCAGTAGAGGCACGACATATAAAGTACAGCAAAATAGTTTGGGTAAAAATTGAGCCCTGTTACCCAGACACTTCCTTTTCCAGGTCAGGAGTTTACACAGCAGGAAGTGGGCAGGTAACTGGGCCCAGATGGAGGTTTTCAGCCACCTGTTTCCAATCTAAGCAGTCAGCATGAGAGGTGGCTGACTTGGATGAGCAGGCAAAGGTCCTGACTTCAAGACCGTGGCCTGATGTCTCTTCCGTGGCTCAAACAATCTTTCCTGGGTGGAGCAGTACTCAGGCAAAAAGAGAGCATACCCTCTTGTCTAAACTTTGGAGCCAGCATCCCTGTAGTTACACCATTCTCTGGCAACCAGTTAATAAAAAACTTTTAACAAAAGTATTGGTATTACTGACTTCTACAGTATTACTTTTTGAGTAATTCTGAAACCCCTGAGCAGACCATTAGCAAAATTCCCCAAACTTCAGGCTTCTGGAACCAAAAGCATGAGCTAAGAGCACCTCTATGTAGCTTGCTACTTCAAGGGTTATACCATACACTTGATTTGCACTAGAACAAGGTCTGAATCCATGAAAAAGTGTTTGTATGTTTACCTATTAGGCTATATTCAGAGTAGGAACTGAGTTTCCCTCTGTGTTTGGCAACTGCCTAGCTATTGCAATCTGAATAATAGGAATTTGAGTATAAGTGCCGCTAGCAAAAGGAAACAGTTCTGAGCAATCTTCAGCCTGGAACAATGGATGGGCCAGCAAAGAGCTACTGCATTCTGCTGCAGCAGATGGCACAAGCAATACTGCTAATCAGCATTTGTTTCCCTCCTCTTCCCTTTCTAATGTTTCTTTCTTTGTAGTTAAGAAGTTAAGTACAGAATGCTGCATAATTGTATTATCATTAATTGTGGGTAAATAAATAACACCCTATGAGATATGCAGTGATAATTATTTTCTCCACCTCCTTTTCCTGTTAATTTATCCTTCAAATGTATTTATAAATTGTGGACTTTAACAGATGGCTGATTCCATGTGATTTCTCTTTTCTATTGTCAGCTGCTCTGAAGGATGTTTTCTTCTACTTTGCCTTCCCAGGCCAGGTGGGGGAAAAAAGGATAGTTTATGTTAACTTAACATTTGAAATACAATATAAACAATTAATTCTTGTAATCATAAATGCTACAGCTAGGAAAGGCCTGTTCCTCTGTTAGTTGAAGACAAGCCCTAGCAAGAAAATATAGCATGAATTAATCTGATAACAGACATTACATGTATTGCAAGCAAACAGTGATTATTAAGGATAACAAAGGCCACCATCCACAAAGGAACATCGGTATGGCAATGCTTAGCCAGCTCCAGAAATGAAATCCACAAACCCCAATTAGACAGCCAAGTTCCACATGCAGTGGACAGCGAGTACTCAGCCCCTCAAAGTGGGGTTCACAATGCTTAGTTCACTGAGCAGGGGGATTCCTAAAGAAAAAAAAGGAAGAGGAATAGGAAACACTGAAGAAAAGATTGTGTCTGAAATCCTGCCTGTCTTTTAGACTTTGGCAACACCCTGCAGCCCTAAATTAGGAACCTAAATGAGATAAATTCACAACCCAGAACCCATTCCTACACTTAAGCATCTAACACATTCCTTTGGGTACAGGTATCTGGCCTCCTCACTCATACAGGTTACTCACTCAGAAAGTTGGATCCCTTAGTTCAATATCCTCTTCCATCTAAGAAGGATCAAATCCACAGCTTCCACCTTCCAGAAGAGTGCCCTAAGCACTGGCTTGGGCTGAGGATACTCTCAACCCCTCCTGTTGAAGATGGGCCAGTGGGCAGAAAAGAATCCCAGAGCCAGAGACAACATTAGGGGAAGTGTGAGTCCAGCTCAGTGATGCTCTTTTCAATGCAAAATGCATAAACAGCTCTGGGAGTAGGGGACAGAATGCCTTCATCCCTGTGGCTACAGAACTATTATGCTCCCTCCTTCTGACCCTGTGATTTTTGCATTCTTGGCTTCACAATGGTTCAGATTCACCATGAATAGTCTCCTCCAGGCCCAGTCTAGCAGAAATCCTTGTGGTTATGGCACCTTCCTTGGAGATGGAGGCAGTTTGAACTCCACTAGGTTGAAGAGAGACTCTTCTATGAAGAGTAGTGTGACGGCTCAAGGGTTTTCAGGGGCTGCAGTGAATGCTCCCCTCCATGCCTCCCACTCTGAGCCCCTTCTATCTGGTCTGGCTTCATGCATGCCTCCCCGGGTTGCACGCATTCATTCACCTGTTATGCCCTGATAGTAAAGAAAATAATGAAAGCTGCCTTGGCATGGTGAGCAAGCCTTTAAGTCTTTCTCTGTCTTATGGCTATCAGTGTCTATGTCCCGAGGCCTGCTCAGCCTCAGGACTAGATTCATGGTCTCCTTTCTCTGATATATCCATGCCCATGCCTTACAAGTAGTACAAATTTATCATCTGAGTGCAGCCTCTCACCCCTCTGTGCTGCTTGGCCTTCTTCCCATAACCACTTTGTTGGGGCTTCAGCCTTCCAGCTTTGGCCCCTTTCCTCTGGCTGGTTCTCCCTGGCCCAAGACTACAGCTTCTGGGCCAGGGAGAACCAGAGTCTGCCAGGGGCCAACCCTGGTTCCTGTCCCTTGCAGACTCTGGCCCTAGCCCACATGGCTTTGGGCTGCCTCTCTCACAGTCTTTCACTTTCCTGGCTTTGGCCTGACTGTGTTATAAGCCCGGCCCTGATAAAGCCACAAACCCCCTTGTGCCCCTCAAGCATCACTGTGGCTTGCACTCCTGCCTCTGGCTGATTCAAGCCCCTATGTGCCCTCTGGCACTCTTCATGGCCTTCAGACCTCCCCCAGTACCCATAGCCAGTCCTCCAGCAGTAAATAAGAACCTGAATGAAAGCCATCGCTTTAACCAAAAATCTGCCTTTCTTGTGATGAATCAAAACCAAAGAGAAAAAAAAACGGTATGCTCCTACCTTAGCCCCCAATTGGAGTAACTAACATACTGCAGTGCATTGACATCTTAGGGCTCTCATAGTTCTCTGTGCTTGGAGCCCACTGCTGCTTGGGTTCTCTCTTGGTACTTCCTTCTCTCTCTGGGAGCTCCCCCTCTCCCTCCTGGAGGGCAAGGTATTTGAGCATCCTGGCATGTGGTTCCTTTTAATCAGGTGGTAAGAGTGCTCAGAAACCCCCTTGACTCATCAGAGGCATTCAGCAATGCCTGAGGACTAAAAGGGGAGCGTACAACCAGTGGAAGGAAGGAGCTATCACCCAGAAGTACTCCTCCTTGGCCCATGAGTGTAGGAGGGCTATTAGGAAGGCCAAGGCGGAGATGGAACTCAGGCTAGCGTCCAGGTTTAAGGACAACAAAAAGTCCTTTTTCAAGTACTTTGGGAGCAAGAAGAGGGCACCAGGCAGCATAGGGCCCCTGCAAGACACAAACGGTAATCTTGTGGCTACACCAGACAAGAAAGCTGATATTTTTAACAGTTTCTTTGCCTTTGTTTTCTTGAACAGGGACCGGGACATCCCACCTACCAGAGGTAGGGACAGTCTCAGGGATAGCTCTGTCAGGACTTCAGTTAGCACAGATGTAGTTAGGGATCCTCTGGAAGGGCTAGACATTTTTAAATCTGCAGGTCCAGATGCCCTCCACCCAAGGGTGTTGAGGGAGCTGGCAGGGGTCATCGCGGAGCCCTTGACCCAGCTGTATGAGCATTCGTGGTCATCTGGCCAGGTGCTGGGGCATTGGAAACTGGCTAATGTGGTCTAATTTTCAAGAAAGGGAGGAAGGAGGACCCAAGTAACTATAGGCCTGTAAGCCTCACCTTGGTGCTCGGGAAGGTCTTGGAGAGAATCATCAAGGAACACATGTGTGGGGGACCAGCAAGGGAGATCATGCTCAAGAGCAATCAACATTGGTTCATCAAAGGCAGGTCCTGCCTGACCAACCTGGTTGCCTTTTATGACCAGGTGACTAAATCCTTGGATGATGGTGTTGCTGTGGACATAGTCTTTCTAGACTTTAAGAAGGCCTTTGACACTGTCTTTCACCCCATCCTCATCAATAAATTAAGCAACTGTGGCATTGATGCCTATACAGTTGGATGGGTAAAAAATTGGCTGATGGGGCACACCCAGAGAGTAGTGGTGAACAGGTTGTACTCAACCTGGCAAGATGTGAGCAGTGGGGTACCCCAGGGCTCAGTCCTCGGGCCTGCACTGTTTAACATCTTCATAGAATCATAGAATCATAG
>NW_017729028.1:1416400-1416660 GCF_001723915.1 Gavialis gangeticus | reverse complement strand
CTTGGATGGGTAAAAAATTGGCTGATGGGGTGCACCCAGAAAGTAGTGGTGGATGGGTCGTACTCAACCTAGTGAGATGTGAGCAGTGGGGTACCCCAGGGTTCGGTCTTTGGGCCCGCACTGTTTAACATCTTCATCAGCGACTTGGACGAGGGGGTGGAAAGCACGCTGTCCAAGTTTGCTGATGACACTAAGATGTGGAGCGAGGTGGACACACTTGAAGGGAGAGAGAGGTTGCAAATAGATTTAGACAGACTACA
>NW_017729028.1:1410756-1416059 GCF_001723915.1 Gavialis gangeticus | reverse complement strand
CATGATCTGTTCAGGTCCCTCCTGACCCTAGCTACTATGAAACTATGTGACCTGTCACTTTGGCACAGCTGTGTCTCTTTACTCCTGATCAACCAATTTGCCCTACTGCTTGGTTCTGGGCCAACTCCAACAGCATTAGTACTCTCTTGTTCTGAACCAGAAGCCTTTGGCTTCCTGCTAAAGGTGGACAATATGTATGCTACAACCACTGTCATTTTAGAAGAAAAGAATAAGCCAGGTTTTAAGTCCTCCTAAACAAGAAAGAAGGATTTTTTTCACCTCCCTGGCTACCTCTGACATCAGACACCTCCAGGGAAGAAGACAGCCTAGTCTGCACAGCACAGAGCAACACTCTCACAAAAGGACTCTCAGATCCCCAGGGGAATACACTTCCAGCCTCTACCTCCCCTGTGTAAAATGGAGTTTATTTTCTACCTTAGGATTTTTACAATCTTTGATTTCTCTTCAGCCTGGCAGAAGGGTGTACATGCCCAAAAGCTTGCAAAGAAAGGCTTTTTTTTGCTATTATTTAGTTGGTCTAATAAAAGAACTCCAAGAGCTGAGTTCCTGGAAGTTAAAGTTAGACATACCAAATGTCACCAAACCTGTGTCCTCTTGGTATATGTGCACCAAAGTGCCCAATGATGGTAACTTGGTTCCTTCCATATGAAGTCCAAATAAAAGAACTTACCAGAACTTAAAATAGGCAGGCGAGGTTCTTTGAATAGATGTGATATCTTTTATAAGGGAAGTAAAACTCTCTTCATAACATTAAAATGGGGAGAGGGGAAACATGCACAGTCTGACCATAGCAGTGGCTCCTACAACCTGTTATGGGAATTGTGACATGCATGAGTTTCTCCGTTCACTGATTAGCCATGCCCAATCTTTACACACTTCATACTCTTGTGCTGTTACGAATTATGCTCTTAAAGCCACATGCAGTTCACTCTAGGCTGGGGCAATGATCACGCAGAGCAAGTATCTAAAGTCAGATACAGAGTCTTTATTCACTGCAGCGAGGTGCCTCTGAGGAGGGATCCCGCCTACCAGTTATAATACTATTTTATACCTTGTTAGTATGCCAGCATTAGTTCATGATTAGCTCATGCTCGTAAAAATACCCACTCATCTACTAACTAAATTACTATTTTATCTAATCAAGTGACATTGTGCACGCGAACACCGAAGTTTAACTCTCGTGACTGCATGTTTTATATATTCTTGCCAAGTAGTCTGTTTGAAAGAAAACAATTTTTGTACTGCTTTCAAGGTTTCTGTTGACGAGGCTCCTCTGTTGACTGAATTCAGCTAGTTTCATATCTTATCAGTAACTCTTTACACAGCACTTCTCTTCTTACTCGTCTAGTATGTGCTGTGTCCGCTTCTATGTATTGAGGTTAAAAGTAAAAGAAATGGCTTTACTTCTAAATTGCAAAATCCACACACAGCAGTGCTGACCAATACCCTGAATTTTGGTTCTAGAACACAGCTTCCTGTATGTCCTTTCTTCTCTTCAAGTTTCCCACACTCAAAAGCAGTGTCTGATTGCATTTAGTTATGCACCTACGTAAAAAAAGTGCTTATATAGGTAGGTGGCAATAACATAGCTAGTGTGCCAGGGTTTTGCGAGCATCATGGTGAGAGACTGCGGGACCTGAACCTATTCAGCCTCCACAAGAGAAGGTTAAGGGGGGACTTGGTGACTGTCTATAGACTCACTAGGGGGGACCAGAAGGGTTTGGGGGAGACGCTGTTTCCCCTAGCGCCCGCTGGCATAACAAGGAGTAATGGGCACAAGCTGATGGAGAGGAGGTATAGATTGGACATCCGCAAAAACTACTTCACGGTTAGGGCGGCTAGGAGCTGGAACCAACTTCCAAGGGAAGTGGTGCTGGCCCCTACCCTGGGGGTCTTTAAGAAGAGGCTGGATGCCTACCTGGCTGGACTCGTTTGAGTCCCGTTTCTCTTTTTGGGGTTTTTTGTTGTTCTCCCGCCCTGGCGGGGGGTCGGGCTAGAAGATCTACTAGGTCCCTTCCGACCCTTAATCTATGAATCTATGAATCTATGGAACAGAATATTCCTGGAATAGAGATAGTAGTACACTGTGCAACCATCTAAACTTATCACTGTATTTTATCTATGTCCAAAATAAGAAGTGTAATCAGCTTTTGAGCAAGAACTACACAAGGACAGCACAAGGGCTATATGTAAAGGCCCATCTTTTTGGAAATGTCCAAAATATAAAAGGTGCCTTTTCATTTTAAGTGTTCACATTTTAGCAGGGAAACAGACAGTTTAGAGACAGAGTCAACAGTGCAGGAAACAAGGTGTAAAAAAGTACTATTTCAATAAAATATATCAAAACCATCTTTTTTTTTATTTGTGCCTTTCTCAATAGTGCTAATAAGTAACCTAAAATAGATACTTATTTTGACTGTTCCCCTAAGAACTATAACTCCTGAATCCTTTTAAGTCAACATGAGTCTCAAGGTGCTGTGTGGAGCTAGGTTTTGTGACTGGAAGATATCAGAAACTGTCAGTCTGCAGAGGAATTGAAGGAAATAGAGAGCACTCCCTTTGTGCCCTCACTGAGACTCACGTGGTAAAAAATAGCAGAGCTGAGAGCTCTATCATCCTTTCAAATGAGACCTCCAGGAAGAACCCCTAGTAGTAGAGTTCAAACACAGCCTTCCCAAGGGACCTCCACAGGAAGGGTTTCAATGAAGGCATTCACCTCCTCTTAAGAAGACTTCAAAGTTTTTATTGTAAGTCAAGACAGCATGGAGGGTGGGGGAGTCCAAGAATTTGGCCACAGTACAAAAAATTCAAAAAGTGAAAATAAACAATCCAAGATGGGTGAAGTATAAAAAGTAGACAAGATCTACTGTTCCACCAGTAGACAAGTAGATTACAAGCCTAAGGCCACCTCCCTTTCATAAGGTCCAGCTTTCATTCATGTCCATGGCAGCTGGGTGCAATAAACTAACCTGTACCACATACATTTTTCAGTTCATTCCTTCTTCGTTCATCTGTCTGACTACTAGCCAGTAAAGACTTTTGTTAGAACTGTCTTGAAATTGTTTCAACAACTAAATGGAATTCCTATGAATTATCTGTTGTTCAGTGTATAAAATAGCTCTGCTGAAAATTATCATGTTTATATTTACAGCACCCTGGCACATATGCAGATAGGATAAAAAATTATTAGTTATATGATGCCAGTTTTATATACAGGAAAAAAATCAGTAATTAATTAGCACAGTTCATAACAATACCCATTTACCTACAGTGAGATGGGCTTAAAACATACATGCAAAACTCAGAGAAATTCAGAAACTAGCTAAATAATTCTCCAAGCCAACAGGTTCATAAAATAAATTCCATTAGAATGGGTGAAAGAAAAGAAGTTTACCAAACAAAAATGGTAGGCTTTGATGTGTTTGGGGTTTTTATTTACCAGTTGTTCTTCACTTACCCAATATTCTCCAAAAGAGGCACATGTAAAATATAGTGGGCGTGTCTATACATGCATTTATGCTGGCTTAAAATTACTGTGCAGTAAGCAGGAATAGGCCAGCATCTACATGTCCAGGCATTAAGGCACATTAACGCTGTGTGTGGACTGACTTGGGACCACAGTCAGTCCACACACACACAATGTTACTGCTCAAAAAGGCATCTAATGTACATTACTGTGCAGTAACTAATCAAGAATAAATTCAATTCCTGCGTGATGCAAGTATCAAATTTATGCTCAAATCAGCATAAGTCACCATATTTACTTCACAGTATGAGCATGCACTTGTAGACACGTGCCCATACTATGCAGTAATTTTGGTTATGCGCCCAGTGAGTTTAATACTGCACTAAAAACTCCTCCCAAATTTTGTGGGAAATGTTTTGAGTGCACAAGAAATTTAGTAACGGAAATAATGTTTGAAGAATTTTTTATGAAACATAGCAAAGTTATCTGTACTCTACCATAATAAATGAAGAGACTCCCTATTAAAATGTGATTTTTGCTGCTGCTAAATTTTTTTAATATTCCACATAAGTATGGTGCTTTAAATACTCCACAGCTTATGCCCCTACACAGGTAGTTAAAATTGAATGTGGACTTCAAAATATACTACTTTAACATAAAATCTAAATAATGGTGTTCTGTTAGAGGTTTATAGAGCAAAAACCTTAAGGCTGTAGTCCTGGGCCCTGTATGCAGTAAGAATGTATGCAGTCAACAGTCATCCCCATCATGTAACTAATGCACCATCAATATTTCATGCATACAATTTCAGATGACTAAATAGCCTTCTGTGAGTTGCATAATTTGCTCATAATCTCAGTGCTTCTTGTTCCATTTAAAGCTAAGTACTACCATTTTTAAAATGCCTGTGCAGGAATGATTCAGTTTAGCTAAGAATAACTGTACCTGAGACTGCCCCGAACCTTCCCTGCATTACTACATATTTTTATTACCACTATAGACTATTCACCCCAGTGCAAACACCAAAATGATGCCAGGCAATAGATCTTAAAAATCATTTTGCAACATGTGGTCTTCAGTTACTAAGAAAATGAGAGAGAGAAAAGCTAAGCTGTGACATATGAGGTGTGCTATGTTTAGGAAGGCTAATGAAACTGAGGGCTCAGCCATTAACCTTCAAGGAAGAGAAGCTAGGCCTGGTGCTTTAAAAATTACAGGGGCCAATATTTCACCATGACAAGCATTAGTAATGAATAATTAAGTATTTAATATAATATTGCTTTGTTGAAAAATGATAATTTTACAATTGATGGCCCTTAAACCTATTCAGTATTATTATGCTGCATTTAAAAGGGGGCGGGGGGAGCATTGATGGAATAATCTTTTTTCTTTTTTTTTTTCTTCTTTTTTTTTTGGATGGCTGGGCTGGAGCAGTTATGGTTATTAGGTTCAAAATCTTTTCAGAGCTGAACAGTGGCCCTGCTGAGAGAATTTCATGAAAAATTTAAGAAAGAAAATTCAACCTGGAACAGTCTTATGTCTCAAGCCAACTCGCCTGAGGTCAAACTGTGTTTTCCCCCATAATACTCAGTTAATGTCAGGGTGATAAATCATTCAGCAGATGCAGATGCTAAAACCCTCCAAAATGAAACTTTAACAACTTCACTCAAGAACTTACTCTGATTAAGCGATGCAGTTATTTAAAACAATTTGACGGACCCTCTATTACTTAGCTGCCCATAAGGAAATGTTTATTACAAAGAATTATTTGACTAGTACATTGTTTAAGCTGTACTGTAAGAGCTCTCTTTGCAGT
>NW_017729028.1:1402969-1405756 GCF_001723915.1 Gavialis gangeticus | reverse complement strand
TTTGATTAGTACATTGTTTAAGCTGTACTGTAAGAGCTCTCTTTGCAGTTAACAAAATTGGTTAGGACGAACTAAACTATAGAGCCTCATTTCCATTCCTATCTCTTCCTCATCTTCCCCTTGCTCCCGCTGCTGGTTGTAAGAATCATAACTGTATTTTATTAAAAAAATAAATCTTGGAGATTTTATGGAAAACTTTTGACTTTTAAGAGATGTTTATTCCAGGAAGGGTGACAAGTGGCGGGCAGTAGAAATTATGTACAGTTTGGTCCGAGGACCTGGGCCTCAAGGACAAGGCCTGGGCTCATGGCCTGCAAGGCCTGCCCGCACACTTTAGACAAAACAAACAAAAAAAACCCACAAAGAACAAAAGAAGTATTTACATATGTACATATATACATACCTTGCCGGGGGGACACCCAGGGGGGTGTCAGGAAGTCAGGGGTCGCCCCACCTGGACAAAGCCCGAGGTCTCTGTTTGCTGGGTGTGCCTCTGCATCTTGAGGACCTGGTGGTGTTACAGGGCAAGGCGCAGGCATCCCGCCTCGACTTGGCACAGTGCCCCACCAACAGCCCAGTGTTTCTCAAAGGTGGACACCATCTGCCAGAGGACCACATGCTCGAATTCAAGAGAGAGGCAGGCTTGCACCAGAAGATGGAACAGGTGCAGGGCGTCGTGCATCCCGGCCTCGGTGAGCCGGTTTCGCCGGCTCTTCAGGGTGGCCATCTTGGCCTGGCCCACCAGGAAGTTGGCCAGGCTGACAGTGGCCCACTCAGCCGCCCGGTACGGAAAGGAGTAGATGGAAGTTTCTGCAGAGAAGTCTCGGCCCAGTGCCCGAAGCAGCATCCCAAGGGCGGCAAAGAGTGGCTGCAGTCGGGGGCAGTTGAGGAAGGCGTGGAAAGTGTCCTCTTCCAGCATGCCTGGGCAGAAGGGGCAGGCCGCCGAGGCCACCGGGTCCAGGTGGCGCACAAAGGTGCCAGTGGCCAGGATGCCGTGCACCAGTCTCCACTGGAGGTTGCCGGTCTTCTTGGCGGTGGGTGCCTTGTAGAGCGTGCGCTACACGGGGGTCCCAGGCCACGCCAGGAGCCGCCACAATGTGGTGTCGGGGCGGCCAGCCAGCAACTGGGCATGCCGGGTGCGCACCACCCATGCATAGAGTCCCTTCCAGGGCAGCATGCCAAAGGGGCAGGCCGTATTGCTGCTGGGGGGCACAGGGAGCCTCAGCAGTGTGTTGGGCCAGTCAGCCAGCTCGCTGGCCACTGCTGGGATGACCGGCAGCGGTGGGAAGGCATCACCTGCGGCGTCCACGGTGGGGAGGGCCTGCTGAACCTAGAGGTAGTCTTCCAGGGCGGTTGCCACTTCCGTCAGGAGGGTGGCCCTAACAGCGTGCAGAAGCCGGCCCATGGTGCAGATGGAGTGCAGTGCCATCCAGGCAGCCAGGACTTCAGGTGACAGCCAGCCCAACTGAGCAGGGTCCAGGAGGTGCCCCAGGTGGGTGGTGCGCGTCTCGATGAGAGCAGCCACGAGGCTGGTGGAGGCCGGACTTGGCACGACATGCTGCAGGGCCGGGTTGTGGACCAGGGACTCCTGAAGCAGCTGCGGGAAACGCAGGCACCTGGCCTGGGGCCAAAGATGGAAGGCAGCCCGCCAGGCCCGCACCATGCTGCGGTAGAACAGGGGGAGGACAGCCCCATTCAGGAAGGTGAGGTCCAGCAGAAAGAGCTCCCAGTCAAAGCCAAGACCCCCCACTCGGTGCAGGAACTGGCACGCCAGCTGCTGCTATGGGAGGTGGCCCTCGGCATACAGGAGCTGCTGGAGGGCTTGCAGGCGGTAGGCGGCCACCCTGCTGGCCAGTTCAATCAGGCCCTGGCCCCCCTCAGAGATGGGCAGGTAAAGGGCAGCTCACGGGAGCCAGTGGCATCCGTCCCAGAGGAAGTCCAATAGAAGCCACTGCAGTCTCTCGAGGAGCTCTGGCAGAGGGTCCAGCACGGCGCAGCAGTGCCACAGGGTCGACGCCACCAGGTTGTTAGTGATGAGGACCCAGCCACAGTAGGAGAGGGCGGGCAAGCACCAGCGCTGCAGGCAGGTCTCCACTCCCTCTGCCAGGCCCTCCCAGTTGCGGGCTGCAAAGGCCAGCAGCCCCAGGAACACTCCCAGGGCTTTGAGGCCCTCCCGGTGCTAGGCGAGGCCCCCCGGCAGGTCCGGAGGTGGCCTGCCAGTCCACGTCCCAAGCAGGAGCGTGTCGCTCTTGCCCCAATTGATGCGGGCTGATGCAGCGAGCTTGTAGGTGCATTGACAGTCCACCAAGGCCTGCACATCCTCCTGGCTGCCCAGGAAGACTGTCACATCATCCGCGTACGCCATCAGCCAGATTTCGGGGCCTGTGGTCGGGCCCAGTGCTGGTGGCAGGGCTAAGCCGGTCAAGCAACGTTGCAGAGCATGCATCAGCGGTTCGATGGCCAGCGCATACAGCATGCCTGAGAGGGGGCAGCCCTGGCATATGCCACGATGCACCAGGAACGGGGAGCACAGCACACCATTCACCTTGAGCAGGCTGGAGGCATTGTGGTACAGGACCCGGAGGGCCGCAATGAAGAGGCCCGAAGCCAAAAGCTCAGCAGGTGCCCAGCAGGTACCGGTGGTCGATGCAATCAAAAGGCTTCTCCTGGTCCAGGGAGACCAAACCGACGTCCAGACCAAATAGCTCCGTGGCTGTGAGCAGGTCATGCAGCAGAAACAGGTTATCCTGGATGGTCCTGCCCGGGACACAGTAGCTCTGCTGCGGC
>NW_017729028.1:1393169-1397969 GCF_001723915.1 Gavialis gangeticus | reverse complement strand
GCCTTCTCCTGGTCCAGGGAGACCAAACCGACGTCCAGACCAAATAGCTCCGTGGCTGTGAGCAGGTCATGCAGCAGAAACAGGTTATCCTGGATGGTCCTGCCCGGGACACAGTAGCTCTGCTGCGGCCCGATGATGGAGGCCATGACAGTGTGGAGACGGTTCGCCAGCACCTTCGCCAGGATCTTATAGTCGGTACACAGAAGGGAGACGGGCTGCCAGTTCTTACCGTAGCCCAGGTCCCCCTTCTTGGGCAGCAAGGTGACCACTGCCCAGCGGCAGCTGGTCAGCAGGGTCCCTTCAGCAAGGCTCTCACGGAAGACACGGAGGAGGCTGGGCCCAAGGAAGGGCCAGAAGGTTTTGTAGAATTCCACGGGCAGTCCATCCAGGCCTGGGGCCCTGCCCGAGGCAAGTCCCCCCACAGCAGCCTCCAGTTCAGCCAGGGAGAGTTCACACTCCAGGGCCTCAACCTGTGAAGCACCGAGGCGCAACAGGTCCTGATGCAGCTGCCGAGCGGCCTCCAGACAGATGGGGTCAGCTACAAACAAGTCCTGATAGAAGGTAATGGCAGGCGTTTCTTGCGGGACCAGAGGCTCTCGAGCAGTGCCGCGTCGTTGCCTGCACGAAGCAGGGCCACCTCAAGCTCTACCATGTCCTCCTCCAGCTCCTGGGTGCGGCGGCGAATCTCACTTGCCACCAGCTGGGAATACTGCTGGCCAAATGTTCAAATCTGGGTCTTACCCATGTCCCACCACAGCTGCCAGGAGGGTTGGTCTGCTCGCGCAGCCTCCCAGCTCCTCCAGAGGTGGGCAAAGCAGCCCCTGAAGTGGGTGTCCTGCAGCAGGCTGGTGTTGAGGCACCAGTAAGAGGCCCACGTTCGTGCTCTGCCAGGCAGGCTTAATTCACAGCAGACCATGGCGTGGTCCGAAAACCCCAACAGGACGATGCGGCTGCTGTGTAGTAACAGCAGGTGGTGCTGGGCGATGTAGAGATGGTCGAGGCGAGCCGTGGTGATCCCACTGGCACTCATCTTTGCCCAGGTGTATTGGTGCGCGTCAGCGTGGAGGACCCGCCAGGCGTCAACGAGGTCCACTGCCTCCAGCACAGTCCACAGTTTGCGGGCTGAAGGCAGGTGTGGCTCCGGCTCTGTCCAGTCTAGCAGCACGTCGACGGTGCAACTGAAATCCCTGCCCACGAGGAGCAGGTCAGCATTCTCACTGGCGTCACACAGGAGGTCGCCCAGGGTCTTGAGGAAGGCTACCCTCTCTCTCCCGTTGGTGGGCACATAGACATTGATGAGGAGCAGGCTCTGGTGTGCCAGGGTGATGTAGACGGTCAGCAGCCAGCCGGGGACAACCTCTCGTGCCACCACCGAGTCGTACTGCAGCTGCGGCAAGAGGAGGGTCACCACTCCTGTGCTGAGGTTGGTGCCGTGGCTCAAAAATAAGCGGCCTCTCCAAGCAGCGTGCCAGTCAGCTTGGACATACACGTCGCTGTGCGTCTCCTGGAGGAAGGCGATCGCCAGCCGCTTTTGCTGCAAGCTCTCCAGGATGGCTGTCTGTTTCACCGGGTCTCTGCAGCCATTGGTGTTTAGCGAGGCAATGGTTGTAACCGCCATGAGCAGGAGAATAGAGAGGAAGGGTAGGCAGGGTACCAATGGGAGAGAAGGTGACAGAGCGGGGCAAAAACCAGAGAGACAGGGGAAGGCCTATTCTTGCCCGACTGTATTCTGTGGGCCCACCTCGGACCCACACCTCCCTCACCCAGGTCACCAGCTTCTCAAGCCAGAAGGCACGTTGACGTGTGCCCGGGTCCTGGCGCATGAGCCTCGCCATGTCGCTAGCGGCACGGACAAACTGCGCAGGGTCCGGGCACCAGTGCCAGATACTCTCCGCCATGTTCCTCTGGCCCCTGGTCTGGTCTAAGAGGTTGAGGAGGCCTCCATAGTTGGGGGCCACCCAGAGTGGATTCTCCAGCAGAAGCTGGATGTTGCCGACTGAGAACCGGCGGGACTGTACTGTGGGAGGGGACCTCCTGGTGAGACCGGTGAAGGTGTCCTCAATGGCCAGGCTCCCTAGCAGGCCCCCCTCAGCATCTGGGTCATGGACCGTCTCTGAGAGATCGATCCCCATCCGCTTTGGGGGCAAATGTTATCCCGCTCCCGGGGCCGCTTGTGGCACTCGGAGGGCAGGCACTCCATCTCCTCCTCATCGGCCTCGGTGGACAGGGAACCAGGCGGGGAGGTGGCAGGAACCTCTACTGTCTCCTGTGCCTGATGCTGGGGAGGCAGGCACTTTCTCTCTACCTCGCCGCTCACAAGCCCCATGAGCTGGGATGGGGGTGAAGGGTTGCCAGACGGTGCTGGGACAATCTCAGTCCCGGCCTGAGGTGGCGGGGTTTTTGGGGGGGCAGGCAGGGTGGGGTCAGGTTCCCTGGCTAAATTTTCCCCAGTGGTGTCAGAGGTAGGCCCCAAAGGGGCTGGCGCTCCTTTTGAAGCTCCTTTTTGCTTCTTGCTTTTAGCTTTCTTAGGAGCAGCTGGCACCTCCCCGGAAGGGGACGGGCCAGGCTGCTTGGGGTTCGCCACCTCCGAGTCCACCGCCTTGACTGAGGAAGGGGTGGAGGGGAGGTCTCGGTTGCTCCACCTGACGGGGCCCCAGCGCCTGAGATGCTAGCCACCCCAGGCGGAACTGGGACAGGGAGGGACTGGGAGGACTCCCCAGCCCCTCCAATGGGCGGGGCATCAGTCACCACAGGGGCAGAACGCTGGAAGGACATCCCAGGCTCCCACCTGGGTGGCATGCCAGCACCAGAGGGGTCGATGCCCCCGGATGGAGCAGGGGTGGAGGGGGGCTTGGAGGATCTCCCAACCCTGCCCTTTGATGAGGTTCCCACACCAGAGGCGGACGTGCCATCCCCCCGTGCGGGTGCAGCAGCCGGTGCCCCGGCTGACTGCCCCACTGGGCACTGGGCAGCCAGGTGGGAGCCGCTGCCGCAGCAGCGGCATGAATTCCCACCCTGGGAGAGGTACACCACGTAGGGCCTCCCATCCAACACAAAGGTCATGGAGAGAGGCAGTTTCTGGGTGCCACCCTTGAGAAGCATGAACGCCTGCCTCTGAAAGGACAGGACGTGTTAAGGAGTTCGTGACCCCTTGCGGAGCTGTTCCCAAAGACACAGAGTCGCTGTCAGTCTCAAATTTTATTCAGCATGCTGGGCACCCTGAGCAAGCTCAGAGGCCCTGAATAAAACTGTTAGAGGCGATTTATAGTTTACAGACAAGATGCGCATGCAGGTGGGAATTTTCCACTGTGAAAGAAAACAAGATATCAGGTCAGTGTGAGAAAACTCTTAATTGTTTCAAACTGGTTTTTGGCTGCATGCTAACTAATAGGGAGGAGGGCTATATATCCTTGATTGTTTCACACTTCAAGGCGACTAGGCCTGTGTCCTTGAAGCGCTGAGTCTGCTTTGTAGTTAACTTCTACACTATTATCTATGGTCTTGCTAATTAATTTCTACAATCCCCCCTTTGATCCTGGCCTTTAAAGGCCGGGATCACTTTCTACTATACTTAGCATCTAAACGCTTCTTGCATTCCAGCACTTTAGCTTTAGACATTTCAACACATTCTTCTATGTTATGCATAGTATATCTACAACATGTGGATAATACAGAAGGTAGGGTTCTAATACATTGAATACAACAACAGGTTAAAATTTAAAGACATCTGAGAGCACTTGAACTTGTTTGGTATTAGAATACCTTAGCTGGGTGCCAGGATAGGCTCCACTAAACTGGGTGAAACTGCAGGGGCACTTGATTAATATGGGCAGACAGACAACTAACGCAAATATACTTATAACAGTACTTGCAAGGCACATATTGTCTATTGACTGTTGGATTTCCGCAGCCAAGGGGAGGTACACGATAAGGTTCTGTTGGGGTAAATACTGCAGGTTTCACGTGGGAGTGATGGATCCACGAATTCCTTTCAGCGATCTTGATTGCGGAGTGGGTGGTTAGGAGGACTTGGTATGGTCCTTTCCACGTTGGCTCTAGGCAACTTTTCTGTCGCGGAACACGGACCCACACGTAGTCACCAGGACTCGCAATCAAAGGGTACAGGTTGCTGAACGGCAGCACGGCGCTGTAAAGTAGTAAGCTGCTTCTGCAAAGAAATCACATAATGGGTTAAATTCTCATCCCCCGCTAGCAATCCTGTAGCTGGCGGAAGGAAACCACGGGTAATGGGGGGTGGATGACCAAACAAAAGCTCATAGGGAGATATCTTAACATCAGCTCTAGATGCGTTTCGCATAGCAAACAGCGCAAGGGGCAATGCCACAGGCCACTTAAACTGAGTTTCCGAACACACTTTGCCTAGAAGGGTTTTTAGAATTTGATTTGTCCTTTTCACCCCTTCAGGTGATTGAGGGTGATAAGGGGTGTGAAGCTCGTGATTCCCAATCGTGTGTAAATTGTTTGTAAGACCTGGGAGGTGAAATGACCTCCTTGATCTGAGTCAATGACTTGGGGTATGCCAAACCGCAGAGTAATGTCCTTTAGAAGTGCATGAGCGACTTGCTGATGAGAGGCATGGGTGGCAGGAAATGCCTCCACCCAATGGGTGAGCTGATCTCGCACTACTAAGGCATATCTGTATTCTTGGCACCAGGGAAGTTTGATGAAGTCTGTTTGCAGTCTCTCAAATGGTTGATATGCCCAAGGTCGGCCCCCAGGTGGGGCTTTTCTCTCTGGGCCAGAGTTGAACGCTGGGCAAGTGGGGCAGACGCTGGTCAC
>NW_017729028.1:1390228-1392744 GCF_001723915.1 Gavialis gangeticus | reverse complement strand
TAGGAACCACGGCAGCTCTGGGAATCACATAATTATTTATAGCACATAAGTCTTGCACAAAATGATAAACAGGCTTGCCATCCTTTCTTAGTTTAGGTTTCCTGACTGGTAACACGGGGGTATTGCAAGGAGACTGACACTCCACTAAGATCCCTTTCCTGATATATTCATCTATCAGGGGTTGCAAACCTTCTTCTGCCTCTTTATTCAGCGGGTACTGAGGCACGCAAGGCGGGACTCCCCCTTAGGTTTGAATAACAACCGGAGTGGCAGACTTCAGCAGTCCTACATCGGTGGTCTCCCAGCTCCACAATGTGGCTGGCAATCGTTGTAGTTCCACTGGTAAATTTCCCTTTTACCCCCCCGAGGCCAATGCCCCGGCGAAATAAGGCAGTTTGTCAATTGGTAATTCTAAAGTTATTCCCCCCGGACTACAGCATAGAGTGGCTCTCAGCTTACACAATAAGTCCCGTCCTAACAAATTTATAGGAGCACGGACAGACAACAAAAAGGAATGTTCACACATAGTAGCGCCGGTGTCAATTAAACAATCATATCGTTGCTCTCCTACCTGAATTGAGGCAACAGGGTCACTCTTATTGCAGTTTATAGTTACCGCAGGGCAGACTGGGTGAGGGTGGTCAGTCAGGTCATTGAGTCCTTTTTTCCTGTGAGTAGTTTTTGACACCAGCTCTTTGTGTCACTGGTCTGGAGGGGGCCCCCATTCTGAGATGGCTCCGATGTTCATCCCTTTCCTCTGGGGACACTCTCATTTGAAGTGTCCAGGTTGTTTACAGTAGTAACATACTCTGCCGGCCCTTTGAACTGTGGACCACCCTTTGTCCTGGTTTCTCTGACCTAATCTTCTTCATTGAAGCCTTCCTTGGCCCCTTCCCCTATTTCGTCCTCTTCCTGACATGCTGTGCATAGTTCCCTCAACCATCGCAGCTACTAGCTTAAAATCTTCCTTTCTCTCCTCCTTTCTTTCCCTCTCCTTTCTCCTATCAAACACATAGCTTGCTATGTTTCTGATCTCTAACATACTCTTTCCTTCCCACCTTGGAGTATACTTGCAGAAACGCTCCTTTATATCTGGAGCACTCTGGTTTACAAAGGCTGATACCAGAGAGGGCACAATAATCCATCTGTTGAGGTTTTAAAGCTACCAATTCCATTTGAAGGAATGCCAAACGAGACTGATCAAATGAACCAAATTTCGGCCACCGTTTATCCAGAGCACCTTGTTGAGTTAAGACAGGCCACTCCTGTGTACACAAAATACAAGCGCACTTCCTGCCCATGCCAGAGTGCACCGGCAGATTCCCTTCTCCCCAAACCTGGAGAAGCCTCCCTAAAGGAGATCGTGGTGGGACGTTTGAAGCCGATTGTCCCATCCTCCCGAGACTTAAGCACTCTGGTCTATAAATTCCCGGGAACTAATTAATTTCTACAGACATGCCTGAGCTTGGGGTCCCTGCTCCCCATGGTCAGCCTACGCCAGGGGCTGGTGAGGACACCACAGCGCTCGAGCGCCCTGGGGAGGTCTTGGTCTGGCAGGTGTGGGGGGATGTTGGAAGCCACCACCCACACTGCCAGGGTCTCCAGGGGTGTAACCAGGTGGTGGACCCCTGTGATCTCCAGCCCTGCCGCACACACCTCCCTCACCATGCTGGGAGAGCTCAAATATACAACGGGCATGGAGTTTACCTGGGAGGCGTACCAGACACTGCGGCGTCCCAGCAGGTCCGCCAGAGCTCTAGCACAGTCCTACACCCTGACTTGGAGAGGGGTGTGCACCCACAGGCCATGGCTGAGGGGAAGGTCCGCAGAGACATCCCCGTGCCACATGCCCTGGCTGCTGGCAGCCATCCTGGGCAGGAGAGGGTTAAACTCTCCCACAGAGGGAAAAAAAAAAGCCTCAAACTGAAGCTGGGGACTGGGAGAGGGCTGAAACAGCCCCAAAATTGGCCCCGGGGGGGCAGAGCAATCCTGCAGGGGCTGTAGGCAAGCCCTAAGGCAGGAGGAGATGGCAGAGACCAAGGTAAGGGGCTCTGCAGCAGGGAGGCAGCAGGAATCAAAGGGAGAGCGCAGGCGGGGTGGGGGAGGGGCAGAGGCAAATGAGGCTGCCAGAGCCCAGGGGAAAATGCTCAGAAAGCAGGGGGAAAGGGGCAGAGAGGGGGTTCCCAAGCACAGGCTGGGGAGAGGCAAGGTTTGGGGGGTGGGGAGAGGAACAAGGGGGGGCAGGGAGAGGGGGGAACATGCAGAAGGGACCTGAACTGGAGGAGCTCAGAAGGGCTTCACCTGTCGGCGGCCATCTTGAAAGAAAGAAAAGACAGTTTTTAAAAAGTGATTATGGTGTCAGAAGCGGAGTGGCCAAGTTTGCCAACGACACCAAACTCTAGGGTAAAGCATCCACACCTGAGGACAGGAGGGTGATCCAGGCAGATCTGGACAGGCTCAGCAAATGGACGGACGAGAACCTGATGGTGTTTAACACCAAAAAATGCAAGGTTCTC
>NW_017729028.1:1374093-1385228 GCF_001723915.1 Gavialis gangeticus | reverse complement strand
CCGGGACGTCATTCTCCCCTTGTACTCGGCCTTGGTGAGGCCTCAGCTGGAGTACTGCATCCAGTTTTGGTCCCTGCAATTCAAAAAGGATGTGAAGAAGCTTGAGGGAGTCCAGAGAAGAGCCACATGCATGATCAGAGGTCAGGAAAACAGACCTTATGACGAGAGGCTGAGAGCTATGGGACTCTTCAGCCTGGAAAAGCGCAGGCTCAGGGGTGACCTGGTGGCCACCTATAAATTTATCAGGATCTGGGGGAACGACTGTTCACCAGAGCACCCCAAGGGATGACAAGATCGAACGGTCACAAACTCCGCCGTGACCGATTCAGGCTGGACATAAGGAAGAACTTCTTTACTGTCCGAGCCCCCAAGGTTTGGAATAGGCTGCTGCCTGAGGCAGTTCAAGCACCCACTTTGAATGCCTTCAAGACACTTTTGGATGTTTATCTTGCTGGGATCCTATGATCCCTGACGACTTCCTGCCCCTGGGGAAGGGGGCTGGACTTGATGATCCTCCAGGGTCCCTTCCAGACCAAATGTCTATGAAATCTAAGTAGGCAGCTAGCCAACTTCAAGCCTTTAGCTGTTTGAATTTGGATCTACCTGCAGTCACAGCAGATGTCCAATAGAAGATGCTCTTCTATGTTTCTAGTTTAGGTTCTTTCCTCAGCACAGAGTAGTTCCTACATACCTGTGTGGCTTAATGGGAGGGGAAAAGGAAAAGAAGTCTGGAAGAGCTCAAGGGAGCCTACTCCTAAATGGTGTGTATGTGTGAGTCCTGCCTTTGCTATCATGACAGAGATACAATAAGAAAGGTAGGCTGCCATCTACACAAGGGTATTCATGGCTTTGTGCAGTGCTGTAACAAGGGAGGGGTGGGGGCGCGAGCAAGGCAACCACCCTGGGCAGTGAAGCAGAAGGGCACCAACAGGCACTGCCCACTTGGGAGGTGGCACACGACGGAGCCATGAACGTTTCATGTGGTGGAGTGGAAGGCAGCTCATGCCACTGTGTGCACTCCCGGGCAAGAGTGGTGGGCACATGCCCCCTGGATCTGTGCATGGGGACAGGATGGGCTGCCACTGCAAGCTTTTCCCCATGTGCCAAACTTCCTTGCCACGGTACTGGCTTCCTGAAACATTTGACAAATTTTGACTATGGTCCAATAACAGGCAGTAAACTGACTAGCCAGTTGACATTATCTGAACAGTCAATTGACTAGCTTGCCAAACTTAGTCTGTACTCCCAAAGCACAGTTCATGGGTGTCACAGAGAAAGTAGTTTCTGGACAAAGGTAAAAATCCAGTGTTTTTTCTGAGAGCTGAAGACCGGGCTGGATGACAACCTTCAGATCCAGAGTCAGCGCGTGCTAATTTTTATAAACAACAACAAAAAAAAACACTAAGGGGGAAGTTTTTGTGGTTGTTGTTTTCCAAAACCACCCAGCATTATCTTGATTCTTCACTACAGTTCTGAAAAATCACACTCTACACAACATCCAGTTCTTATATGGCACTTTTCATCAGTAGATGCAACAGTCTATAGTGGCCAAAAAATCTTGAACAAGCAATCAAGAAAGGAGAAAGAAAAAGACAATAGAGACAAGTTTGTAAGTGGAATTTACTTCACGCATGCAGCTCGTAAAGCTCAGGGTATACAACCACAATGGGAGGTATTCTTTCTGGCAGAGCTATGGAACCTTTGATACAATGAAACGAAACAAAAACTGGCCTTTTTCCTGCTTCGTTCATTCCAGGTAACCAGATCGTGCTGAAATCGAAACCATGCCGTTCAGCATATTGCCTAAAGTTTGAATTTACACTGGGTTATTTATTACTAGATGTACAAAAATAATTTTTTCCCTAAAATGTAAAAAGTAAACATTTTACAGAGCTGTTAATGAGAGCTTAATTTGTTCAGCTACCAGTTAAACCTGGTATGTGCTCTGTTTTTAAGTTTATGCTTCTGTACTATATTTCTACATTCCTATATAATACTGACTTGAAAATATATGCTCCGTATTGTCTGAATACTGACATTGCATGACTGGCAATGTCAATATTCAGACAAGTTCACATTTGAAATGTATTTTATGATTTAATCTAGTAATCCTTTACTCACACAGTTAGGATGAAATCCTGGCTTCACAAGTGATAAAATCCCCTCTGACATTAATAAGGTCAGGGTTTCACAGTCATATTTATCTCACAAACGTCTCAAAGTTTTCTGGTCTCCACATTTGTCAGCTAATTCATTTTGTCTATACAGTACATCTTTACCCTGCCTTCTGCTTCAAATTTGCAAATACAATAGAAGCAGCAGCCATCTTGCAGCATCTCTATGCTTCTGTTCCAGGCAGAAAAGTCATTTTCCCTAATTAAACACACACCCCAATTTTGGACAACTGATTATTGGGGGAAAGCTGTGTGAATGGTATGCAAATGAATGCATTTAATTCAGTTCTCTCATTTACACTCAGTTTAACTCAGTTCTCTTGACTTCAGTTGAATGTGCCTATGATGCCCTACATATAAATTAACTAAGTTTTATACACTAATCTTATATTGCAACATGCGGTAAGATTACATTTGTGGTGAGAAGAAATTGCTTGTCCTCTTTTAGCAACCAAATTATCTTTTAATAACAAATACTGAGCTTTTATCTCTTCTCTGAAAGTGCCTCATCTCTTTTAATTCCTATGCCATGGAAAGTAACCAACATGTGAAAAACCCAGGGAGCAAAAACTGGGAAAAGAAAGATAAATAGTGACCGTCTTAATATAGTTACCAAGCAATAATGGAAATCAAGGAAAAAATAAATGTAGGTACGAGAAAGTAAATCCTTCTGTAGGAAGTTACTGAATGTCAGGAAACAGGTTTCAATGGGCTGGAGATTTCACTGGATTTTCTTTCACCTATAGTGAAAGAACTGCTTGGAAGGCATCCACTTGGAGTACTGCTAAGGGAAATACTGTTGTGTTCACTACATGAAACAGGTTCTGAAGCACCTGTTCTGCAATTTGTAGCCTGCAGTTATACCCCACAGAAAGTGCTCCGCTGAAGCATTTGCTCACAGTACATATACAGTCTTCTATTTGCAGAAATGTCAGCATTTCCAGACAATGACTGTTGAAATACTGTAGTATCAGCATGACTGAACTGCTGTTCACTTGCTTAACATTCCTTTATTTTCATCACATTTTTAGTCATGGTTAATCTCAGGGGAGGACCAGGTGGACAAGGCACTGGGTTTAGCCTCAAGAAACTAGGATTTACTTTCAAATCTATGCACAGACAATTCTGTCTGGCCTAAATCAATTCACATGTACAATGGGAATAAACTATTACTACCTCAGAGCAGAGGGGGTTGTGAAGGATTCTACGATGAAGGCTATATCTAAATAGACAGAGACCTAATTTCATCTCTCAAATTGCTATGTGGAGACAAAATATGCCTTGGTATAATTTACATAAATTTTGTATGCAAATATAAATACACTAAGATTGGAAAGAGATGGATGCTCAGTTTGCCAAGACTGACCAATTGCTTAATCCTCTGCCTCATCACTAGGTAGAAGGGGAACAAAGAGCAAATGCAGTGACCTCAGGGTGAATGCTGACAGACCTAAACCACTATAACTTACAATGGTACAATTATACTCCTGATTCTTTCCAGGATAATTCTCCAATAGAAAGGGACACGTTATCCTGGTTTAGACATTTCTGGCATCTCTCCCCTGGATTTTTGTAGCAGCACTAATGTGCTGTCTGTCCAGATCTTTAGAATTAGTATAAAAATTGCATCCAGGCTGAGTGAAGGAATGTGTGTACAATTTAGGCAATGTTCTGTTAGTTTTAATATATGCCATGCTTGCAAAATACTAAGCTGAAAAAAATTAGGAAACTTAAAATTAAGATATAATTGGGATACAACCAACACACTTTTCAAATTACTTCCTTTTTAAAGGTGATCCCACCAGATCTAATACATAAATAAAATGATCCAGTGAACTTCAACAGAATTTATGCCTGGACTATGTGTCTGGGGCAAGCCTGCAGCAGTCTGAGTGCATTTTATTTTGTCATTCTAATTTCACAATAGATTTTCACATGTCTCTGTGACACCTTTGGCAGCAGGGCTTTCTGCTTTTAGCAGAAGGCATTGGAGAAAATGCTCCAAAAATCTCACACGCTGCCTTGCGTGGATGTGAAAATGGGTGCATTGTAGAATTTGCTTAGATTTTGTGGGACAAAAGATTCCAGCCTCAATGCAGGCAGCATCCAACCCTGAAATCCCTGTGGATGAATCAATACCTTGAAGTGTAGCCATGACAACCATGGAGATCAAATAGGCTCAGCACACACAGTATTCACAGCATTGATTTTTCAGCACAGGACAATACAGAGCTTTCTGTGTCTGAATATGGATGAAAAGTAGCTGGCTGAAGCAGAATCCTGCAAAGAAGACTGGACTGATACCAGTGAAGAGACAGAAGCACTTCAAAGAAGTCATCACCACCATAAAATCACTCTCCAGTAAAGCGTCTGTTCGCTGATCATTAAAGCAGATTGCAGCAGTGGATTTAGCAGTGGACTTCAGAATACTCCCTAGCCACCGTCACAAAAAATTCCCATTTCCTGCCCCATTTTGTTGAAATCAAACTTTACTGTGGTCATACACATACTGGTGACATCAAGGCTTGACAACTCTCTACCTAGGGTATGAAACCACTATCCTTAAAAGCTCATAAACAATTAAAAACCTGTATCTGATTCACAGCACAGCAGTCCATCTGCTCAGCAACACAGGCCAGCAAGAATATATCACTGCAGTTTTCCATTTGTTCTCTAGGCTTCTCTTGAATTTGGATTCAAAGATTTGGTCCTAATTTGCAAAGTCTTCTGAAATCATCTGCATGATTATGATCTCTAGTGACCCAAAGAAGTTTAACGCAATTAACTAAAACTATAATCCTGCATAATCATGACCTTTTGTGACAGCTACATTCCAGCTGGAACAATAGACCTGTCAAACTCAAGAGAGCAACTTGTATATACAAGAAGCAAAACATTCAGGAATCTGGAATTCACTTGAAGAAAAGGCTTAGGAATGACTGCAAACCTTACTGCATTCATGGCAAGTTACAACCTCCCCTTTCCCCCCTTCTACCCCTCCTTTCTGACCTAGCTTTTCTAAATTAACACATAGCATAAACAATATTCAGGCATTGCTAACAAGAGAAACAAGTAGGACTGGTAAGCAGCATTCCCACTGATTCTGTTTTTTGGGGTGGAAATTGTATTTGCATTTATACAATTTGGGCAGGGGGGAAAGGGAAATATCCATTTTCTATGGAAAATGTCAGCATTTGTTAAAAAAAAATAGAAGACCCAAAACCTGAAATATTTCACTTAAGAAATGCTGCCACAGAACCTTATTGTAGCTATATTTCAGCTACTTCATGAACACTCTTCCCTATGGACTATCACATGTTCCCTGCCCGGTCTATATTTCTTATCATGCATCATAAAGCTTAGCAACAAGAGAGACTGTGGTTTATCCTGGGAGATATAGTTGAGAGAAGGAGTCTGGGCCAGAGAAGAGAACAAAAGTACAACAACTCCAAAACTACAATTCTCAAGAGGCAACATGTTGGCATTCGTTAGTCCAAGTTTTCAGTTTTCAGGTGATTTTTGTTTTATTTTGTTTTCTGTGGGAAAGAAAATCTAATCAGTTCTTGCCTTCCAGTTTTGGGGCAGTGAGATACTAATAAGATAAGAGATATTAATAAGAAATAAAGAAGTAAACCTTACATTTCTTCAGTTATATTAGGGATATAGGAAATATTTGTACCAGCTTTCAGGTGCAACCCTGGTTCCACTCTGGACTAGTGCAGTGTCCCGGTGGGACCCTGGTTCCACTCTTAACTAGTGCTGGGTTGCATTACTACAAGCCTGAGTCAGAGTAAGCAATCATGGCTCCTTTGTCTCTTATGGTCCTGTGTCCATTTAGCCTATAGAAAGAGTAATAAAATACTAAGGTTTGTAATTCCCTGGATCCACATATAAATGTGGGGATTATTTGGGCTGTATGTTCTTTAAGGCAGGGTTTATGTATTTGCATAGTGTTTCCACAACCTGAATTACTATGAATGCTGCCAGAATGCAAATAGGAGTTACTATTACTATTAAACTCTGCATGAATGACGTGCGCCCCCAGAGGCTGGGGGGTACAGCAACCACCCACAGATGGCATTGGTGGTGTCGGTGACAAGGGGATGAGGGTTGGCGAGTAGCAACCACCCGCAGGAGCCACCAGCAGTGTTGGCAGTGCTTCTCTCAGGGGATGCACTGCCAATCTCAGGGGGTACACATACATACCCTCATGCACCTCCTATGCATCACCAATGAAACTCTGGGCCCTCTGACATAGTAAAACTTGTGGGATGTACTTATCTCCTCCTCCCTCAGCTTTTCCTCCAAAAAACAGGGGCAGCAACAATCCATCCTCCCTCTCTGAACAGTTCTGAACTCTGAAGCATGCTCTCTTCAGAGGCCTGGGGGGGCAGTGGGGAAATTGTACTATGGGCTAGGGACAGATATTCAAAAAGCCTGAGCCTGAATTGATTCAATCTTTTTAGGTTAGTCTAACCTGGCTAGGCTAAATCACTTTGTAACTGAACAGACATTTCAGAAATGCAGGCACATGCTTGCAGTGGCTCAAGCTAAAAGCTGGGGGGTGCTAGAGCAGCCCTCTTTTCCTTCCATAGCACTGAGCTGAGGGGGGTGTGGCCAGCCCCTGCGGGACACTCTGATTAGCCCAGCAGGGAATTGATAACAGTGTTTTTCACCCCTAACTCAGTGTTTATCATCCCATTAAGAAAACAATGAGAGACATTACCAGCTACCTGTTCATTCTGCCTGTTGATTCTACCTGTTGATTCAGCACACACCATAGCCAGCACGTGGTCTGCTAGCTAACACACAGACACTTCTCCGCAGGGCAGAGGGTAGGGGGGAATTCCTGCTTAGCAGGGAGTGGTGAGGGGGAGGAGAGAAGCAGCCCCCAGTGTCTGGAGCTGCAGCCAGGTAGCAGAGGGGAGAGGTCAACCCTACTGTGGAGCAAAGAGCCCTGCCCAGTCCAGAGAGCATGCTGGGATGCTAGGGGAGTCTGATTTACCTTAAATCAGCAAGGGGTCTAGGACAGACATTGCATAAGCGTATTTGAGCCAAATCAGTTAAGTCTGCTACTACATTCAATCAAGTTTATCTCAAACAGGTTTCAACCATTTTCAAACTGATGTATGTGCACTGAACATCTATTCTGTTACTAGTTTAAACCAGTTTTTGATCACTTAAACTGGTTTATGTGTAAATAGGTAAGGCCTATACTGAGCTCACAGAGGCAAGATCTCCCCTTTGGCTAATTGCAGATATCACCAAAGCCCACCAGTTACCAGGTTTTTAATATGTAAATAAATGTAGGGATGCCAGCACCAAGAGATATTCTGACCTTTGCTTTATTGTCTGAAAGACTGGGAAATAAAAATTCTGGCATTACCAGTGAAAACCTGGCACATGTCCCACTGGTACAAATACTGCCTGTGGGGCTGCAGTTGTTCCATGTTTTGTAAGGATATTGATATGAGCCAAGGCATACAATAATGAGCTATGATTGTAGCTATCGGTGAATGAACTCATTCAACTTTGCCACATGCTTCATAATGCACCTGAGAGAAGTGTTAATGGCCCATGACACCTATGCACCTGTTCTTTCTGTTGATCAGTATTCCTTTATTGAAAATAATGTAGCCTAGTTTATAATTGCATGCATCTGTCCACCATTCAACAAACGACTCTAATTCTTCCTAATTAAAAAGTAACTGTGACAATTTAGAGAACCTGTCTGTAACAATTTATGAATAACTGGTGACATTATGAACTTTGTATATGGCTGTGTTGGACAGCAAACTGCAGCTGGATTGTAAGGCTGGTCTTTCTTTGCATGGTGTCTTTTTATCCTCCATTTGAAAGAGTACTAAGGAGTGTTGGCAAAGATCTAACATACAGCATTACTGATTCAAACACAGTACAATTGTAATGTAATTACCCTGGACTATAAAATAGCTACTCCTGAAGATAACTCATCAGGAGGAAATTATCTGGCAACGAAGTCATCAGATGTAAATGGATCAAGGAAACACCTGACAGAGGGATTGTACAGAAGCTGAGGAGGAGCTGTCTGCACCATGAGCCTGATGAAGTAGAAGAAAACCCTGTGCTCCTGAAAACAGACAAGCCTCCATAACTTCCAATGTAGTTAGGAGTAAGGGCATCTTATTTGTTGGCTTTCCTAAAGATCTGTAAACTCTTTGACTTTCAGTAAAAGTAATGGTGTGTCTAGAAACACTTTTCCCATTCCATAAAAATGCTTAAGATTCTAAACATTTTCCGTGTTCATATCCAGGTGAAACAAAGATCTTTCAAAGGTTTTCTTCAAAGAATACAGAGATTGACCCACCCTAAAATATCCAATAGTTTGATAAACAAGATTGTGCAGCACTCCATAAGGAAATGCACACACAAAATCAATATCTCGACAACAGTTTATAGCTCAGGAGTAGGATGCTCATGCACCTGAGCTGTGGAAGACCCAGCTCCTCTGGATAAATTACATTACAACAAATATTTCTTGGAGCAGGAACTCAAACTTGGCTCTCCTACAGACCAAGTGAGTGGTCTGATAACAGGATTATAGGGTCTGCCACGGTAGCCCAGTGAAACCCAAATTAGTGTATCCAGATAGGTGTGAAGAAAATCTCTCACTCCAAGATAATTTTGGTTCTAATTAAGCATCCAATATTATATATTGGAGTGGCAGGAGTGCAGAGCCTGAGCTTGCAGGAGTGCTGGTGGGGGCTCAGGCTGCCATGGTGGGGGTGAGCTGTGGGCAAACCCTCCCCCTCCATGCAAGCCACAACCTTCCCCAGCCACTCTCTCCCCACACATCACAGCCCCCCACAAAACCCATACCCATCCACACCCCCACACCTATCCATCCCCCCACAAACCCCAAACATACATACCCTCCCCTACATGCCACATATCCACAAACCTATACCCTCCCTCCCACCCACACCCTCCCCACAACATACAAGAGTAAGACTTGATTTTAAGCTATTATGCTATCACCTCTATGCACACTACACAAACATATGTAAATCAGGACAAATACTTTTTTTAAATCAAATCAATGAATGTTGTAGTATGTTATATTTTTAGAATATAATCTGACATATTTCTGGTTCTGAGATGGCAAAACCCCTTGCTGAAAGGTGTAATTCTGGGGGGCAAGGGGAGGGACTTCTGGTGAAAAAGATCAGGGGTTAAAGGGTGGGACTTCCAGTCCCAAGATGGCTACCCGGGGGTGGGGCACCTGTCAAGGGGCAGGGCTATCCATGTGGCCCGTGATGGCTTGCCAAAACTCAGGAAGCAGCCCAGTAAGCAGTGAGCAAGAAAATAATTCCCTGCTCCTGAGTTACAAAAATGAGTGTATCTATTTTTGCTTCCTGCCTCCTAAAAGAAACATACAGCTAGTTTCTATAGAATTGTGAAAAAGTTATTAGGTGGTGACACTGAGAAATATTTTTAAAGGTTTTTAAATAAGGTTCACCATCTGGTTTATAAACCAGCTGATAATGTTGCCCTGTGGGGTCAGGCCAACTCTCAGGATCTCGATATTGCACTGTTAGACTGGAGGATGTAACACAATTGCACATATACAAACACACAACTCAATCAGGTGCATACACATGCACACTACCAAGTCAGGCACATACACATCCAAACCAGCCTAGGCACATGCATACCTATTACCAATTCAAGTACATACACTATACACCCCAGAAGTTAGACACAGATCACTAATTCATATATCATGCACACAACGTGCTATATATATATACACACACACACACACACACACACACACACACCACTCACACTAGCAACTCAGATACACGCACATTCAAAATAACTAGTTTAGGTTCATGCACACCTATCACCAGTTTAAGCCCATACACGCTACACACACCAAATTTAGACAGAATCAGTTACCAGTTACCAACACCTGCACATTCAATACACATATGTGGATTACTAATTCATATACCACACACACACAATGATATCTATATATGTGTATTCACTAATTTACACACATACCACCCACCTACACATACACACAAGTGAGTTCCTAAGTTGGGTATTGTGATATGTATGTATGTGCTTGGTGTACTTGGTATACCTGAGGAAAGGTTAAGGTAAGAAAGTAGAAGTGTAGGGAGTTAAAGTTACCAGGACCAGGATTAGAACCGGTAGACTACAGGGGCCTGGGCTGAAGGTCTAAGGCTCAGGGGTAACTTTAGGTTAATTGATCTTAATTGATCAAAAGACAATGCCCAAAACCTGCAGAACAGGGAAGCATGCCGGCACAGAGCCTGGGACTGGAGTCGGAGCTACGGGGGAGCTGAAAAGGTAGATGGGGAGGGGAGGAAATGGGACTAAGGGAAAGTGTGAGTGTTAAAGAGGGGCTCTGGATGTGGGGAACCGGAGGATGGCTACAGGGGAGCTAGAGAAGTTGCAGGGCACGGCAGTAGGTGCTGCGAGCTGGAGAAAGGCTCCGGCTGCTGGAGAAAACTGCAGGACAGCCATGAGGAGATGGGAAGCTGTGGTGGGAGGGATGACTACAGAAGGTGCCAGGGAAGCCTGAAAACATCAGAAAATTACAGGAAAAGCAGCAGGTGGCAGGGCAGCAGGAAAGCAGAGAAAGGTAGCAGAAAATCACAGGGAAAAGGCAGTAGGAGCAGGAGAGGCTGAGAGGTGGCAGAAAGGGGGAGATGGAATTGGGAGGAGATCGGGAAACTAGCAGAGAGGGGGGACTAGAGCTGAGACAGAGAATGAGGCTGGAATTTAAGATAAGGAAGGGACTGGGATTTAGTAAAACATGGCCCAACTCGGGATTGCAAATGACAGTGGTTTTACTGAACAGGTGAGATGGTGACACAATGACTTATTGGTTTCCTTGCACCCATGCCCACACACACACAATGGCAGCAGGAGTTAGAGAGGCTTGGT
>NW_017729028.1:1359180-1369093 GCF_001723915.1 Gavialis gangeticus | reverse complement strand
ATGCAGGGATGTGCAGTTTCGGGTGTCTGTAATGGTGAGAGTTGCTGGTTCTGCAGGGTCTTTTGTCTTTCAAATGCTGGTCTTGTCTCTGTTCCTGGGTGAGGTCCGTGGTTCCTGGATAAATCAATGTGAGGTGATGGCCCAGTCGTTACAGGCCATTCAGTAGAGGCCTGCTACCATTGTACTTCAGTCATTTCCAATCACACTCATTCATTGGGGAATCAATTTACATGGGAGGGATACGTGACTCATACAGTTGCGACACACAGGGGTTGCCTGGGCAGAGGACACAAGATAGAGACTTGACATATAAAATGGAAACTTGACATGACTTTGGTTCACTTACAAACACAGTACTAAACCATACAATATCCATATGAAACAATAAAAATCAATACAAAAATGATGATAATACAAAATACAACAGTCAAAATCAATACAAACTTAATAATAATACAATATAAAACAGTGGGTATCCAAAACCAAAAACTTGCTACCAAAATAAAAATGTTTAAAGCTTATCTTACATCTTAGCTTACTTATACTTATCTGCAGGGAATAGAGAGGGAGAGAAAAAGTCAGAAATGGTTGGGGAAGGGGAGTGAATGCAATAAAAAAAAAGAAAGAAATACTGGGGGTTTTGCTACAATAAAGGAAGATGCCTCAAATGTACTTCCCTGCCTATATTTTTTCATCTACCAATGAAGATTCAGGTAGCAGCAGCTGCACTTCTTAACAAGGACTGTACAGCTGGCTATAAGGAAAAAGATTGCTTTCTGGATAATTTGGCTAGTCCTTGACTTTAAAAGTTCTCTGACCATTTATCTGTGAGTGGATAATGGCAAATTCATTTAGCAAAAACATAAGGGCCTTCGTTTTCTAAAGTTAATTCTAGTTTTCTTAGTTGCTGAATGCCCTAGATAAGGCATTTAAAGGGAGGTTGATTTTCCAAAAGAGATGAACATCCACACTGAAAACCACACTGCCTCAATTTGGACACCTACAAATAAAATGGTGGCAGTCAAAAAAATGTATCACTTTTGAGAACTTAGATCAGAAACCCAGGATGAATTGTTACCTGATTCTCAGATTGCACCATCTTAAAGCCTGAACTGTTTGGATGTTTTTCTTCCCCCATCTTCACACAGGCACCTGCTTACAGGCAAAAGCTGGAAATGCTGAAACACAGAAACAAGTCATTGGTAAAACTACCCCAGCTGGGAGCAGAATTTGCTTAAGGAATCTGGTATAATTTTAAAGACAGAAGGGACTTGAGTTGCTGCTGTCTTCAACACTGAGTGTGTGTTTGTCAATGCAAAATAAATGTAAATGATACTATATTTGGCATCGTGGATTAAATCACATACAAGGAAGTAGAAAATTAGTCCCAGAAGTTTTAGGAAGATATCTAAACCTTGGGAACTTACCAAAGTTAAACCTTGAATTCTATATCAGATGACTTTCAACAATCACTAGTGGATAGACTTGTGTGTTTTTTTAAATTAGTTTATTTAGAAAATGGTTTGAAAGAATAGTTGTACAGGACAGATCTCTCTGCCTGTGTCTCTCATATACCTATATTTACATAATGTCCTCCCTCCAATCATTCAATTAAACCATGTCTAAGTGGGAAAAGATAGGGATGATCCAAGGTTTCACTCATTATTTCATATTTAAATCTCACACATATTGAGCAATTTAAAAAAATATTGTATTTTTTCAGGTGGATTTCACATTAGATCAATGGATTGGACATTGTATAATAATCTATTGAAATTTTCTCTCTAATGTTTCACTCTTAGTAATCTCTTGTTGAAAGCTGTTTAGCACCTGGAGACTCTTGTGAAAATTGAACTTAGTTTTGAAAGTGAATTTACTAGAATCCTGACAATGGATGTGTAGTTATTCTTGTTTTCAATAAATACAGGTTGCAATGAATGAAAACTAAACAACAAAGCTTAATTACTGTAGGCAACCTCTGCAGACCCTTTGTCTTTCTAATGTCCTAACTAGCTGCTCCCTAACTCAGGTACCATCTCCCAATTGGAACTACCAAGAAATTCCAGTGAAAATGATGGTGCTTAGAGAGCATCACAGTGGAGTTGCATATTATAATGTATGTACATGTATATGTATTTGTTGCCCTTGGAACAGTTCACTGACATTGTGAGAGCACCTACTTCACCTAGAAATCATGTACTTGGGTGTTAAGCATAATGTCCTTTATTCTTACTAACTTTGCATTGCTGTCATAATTGGCACAGAGTGTCTCACATAAGTGATTCTGCTTCAGATTATTAATGTTGTAGACTTTAGACATGATTTTATTCAGTCATTATTTGTATGCTAAAAATAATTCTGGTTTTAGTTTAATGAAATGCACTTCCTACTAGGATTTTCACATTCAATACTACAATTAACCAAAGAGAATGTATATAATCTATTAACATGTATTCATCAGACTGTAAAGTGGTGATGCAGACAATAGTGTTTTTAAATAACTGTGTGTACAATTATTTTATTTTAAATAATAATAATAATTTTAAATAATAGTGTGAACAATTACTATTTAATGGCTTGTCTAACAAATACACAAAAATCCACATAATTTGTCACTATGCAAGTTTATTACCACCATAGGGCTGCAGTAAATTAGACACTCTCTCAGTTGTCTAAAATCATCTATGCCTTTATAAATTAATGAATGTTATTTATTATATCAGCATATGCCCACAATCAGTTTAAGGCCTCATCAACACGTCTGTTTTCTGAAGTTGTTTATTTAACTCAGTTATAAGAGTATAGGAAAATGCTGGATTTTATAGGTTTTGCATGCAGAGAAAGATTTTTACCAGACTGAAACAGTCAAGTCTGTTTGCCTCACCTATACAACCACAATAAAACTGAGAAGGACCGCCCCCTTGTTTTTCTCACTTTTTTTTAGTTCAATAATTTAAACCATGAAATCAAATAAACTATGTGTCACATCTGACAGTCAATTAGTCTGAGTATTCAGAAAGCAATTTTAAACCCTCAAGTCATTAATCACCCCAGTAAATCTCTCCCCAGATGTTCTTGTTATTTCCTAAAGAATTTTACCAGCAGCAATGTCTCTTCTAGCTATGGTATCATCTCCACTCCTAAACTATGTGACTGGGTGAAATACCTCAATCTGCAGATTAAACACATGAGGTTGGCAACCTTTTGCCACCATGGGTCAGAGTCTGTATCTTGACCCCCTGATGTAGGCTACAAATCTGTCTACTTCCCCCACCCGCAGAGAGCTCAAGCCACCTGTGCTTGCAGATACCCTCTGCAGTGAAGGTAAGCAGAGGCATGAGAGAACAGCAGGGATGACTTTGGAAGAGGATACTACAGAGGTGGCTTAGCTCCGCCTCATTCTACCCAATCCCCTGTGGCACCCCACAGCCAGATCAGACTTTCCTGAGCCAGATCCGTTTTCCTTGTGTGCTGGATCCACCCTGCAGAGTTGTTGAACCCTGGAATTTATGACACTCCCCATTACAGTCAGTCATATAACAATGCTATAGCATGGTGTTCGAGAACACTCTACCCTTGAAGGCACCATCTTTTGTATAAAACTTTAAACCAAGACGCTAACCACTTGTGATCTCATGAAAGATTATCTGGCATTCCAACTCAGAGAAGATTATTATCTATAACTAGCCAATTACCCATCAAGAATGATGGGGGGAGGGGGCTGGGCCATTGCCCCTCTCCCTCCTGCCCCTTCAGGTTGGGGCTGGGGCCATTCCCCCCACTCCCCCACCACTTCGGGTTGGGGTTGGGGTTGGGGTTGGGGCCAGGGCCGGGACCAGGGCCAGGACCATTCCTCCCGTTCCCCCCCGCACCATTTTGGGTTGGGGCCAGAGCTGTTCACCCCCTTCCCCTCCCCCCATCATTTTGGGTTGGGGTCAGAGCTGAGACCAGGGCCAGGGCTGTTCCCCCCCTCCCCCTCCACTGCTTCAAGTTGGAGCCAGGGACATGGTGAGGGCCATTCCAACCCTCCCCCCCACCGCTTCGGGCCGGGGCCAGGGCCTGTGACCACAGCGGCATTCGTGATGGCAGTGGGGCGCAGCCACCAGGAACCCCTCCCTCCCCTGTTCCCTGCCACCTCCCCCCCTGCCTGCTGTTATTGGGGGGCACCACCCCCTGGTTCCAAGGCCCAGACCTGCAGGGCAAGGCCAGCACTGCTGTCCTCCCCCCGCCACACACACTCCATCACCTCCATTATGGCAGAGTTCCAGTCCCCATCATTCCCCTCTGCCTCCAAGGAGTAAGGGAGGGGAGCAAGTTCAGGTCTGCTGGCCTCACCTCCCTCCCCTCTGGCCCCTCAGTCCCCACTGTCATGGCAGCGCTCTGCTGTATGTCCCTGTCTGTGTAGGACACTCTGATTGGCTGCTGAGACTCAATCAGAGTGGAAATAAAGTGTTACAGACAGACACACAGACTTAGACTTTTATAATATTAGAATGTTATATATAATGTTATGGCCAGTTTCAGTTACATCAAATTGCAGCTCCAGACTTTTAATATGGAGAGAGAAGCATGAACATCAAACACTCTTTGCACATGTAAATCACTGTTTATTAGCTATGTTTTTTCCTGATATATGATGATGATGTTGATGTAAACTCCAAGTTTTGTGACAAGAGCTATTCTGGCAGTTCACCTAATGATGCCTTACTTATGCTGAGAAAAATGATGCAATCACTCACTTTTCATAACAAACACAAATCAATCTTTCCACTAGACTCAACACTGGTAAGGCCTCAGCTCAAATACTGTCTCCAGTTCAGGACACCACATTTCAAGGAAGATGTAGAACAATTAGGGAGAGTCCAAAGGAGAACAACAAAAATATCAGTGGTCTAGAGACGCAATCTATGAGGAAAGAGCTATGTTTATTAGTCTAGAAATGAGAAAACTGAGGGAGACTTAACAGTCTTTGCAAGGAGGAATGTTATAAACTATTCTCCATGTTCTCTAGGGATAGCGCAAATAATACTGTGCTAAAATTGCAAAAATGAAGATTTAAGTTGCACAGTAACAAAAACTTTTTAACCATGAGGATAGTTAAACACTGAAACAGATTACCTAGGGAGACTACACATTCTTGGTCTCCCTAGGTGAGAAAAGAAAAAATATTGGACAGTACATACTTATTTCTCTTTCATTAGCTAAACTAATGAAAATACCCATCTATTTTAATATACTATTATCTCCTGAGCAATGTAAACTGAGTGCTTTTCAACTGTTTTTAATTTATATTTAGAGGGTGGATATAAGAATGGTGCTTGGACACTACATGATTCATATTGGCAACTATTAAAGGTGACCACAAACAGATGGGAGATATACCCCAAATCTATATGGTGATAAAGAACAGAAATGGTCACAGACTAAATGCGGCAGAAGCCAGAATTCATAAATTATGAATTGTTTGCACACTGTCTTACAGAACATTTTAATGCCTTCAGTTTGCCATTGGAGTCCATCTACAGTCCCCTGTGCCTCCAGGAAATGCCACCAGCTTCAGTGGGACTCCATGGAGGTGTAAGTTTCCACCCACATGAAGAATCAAAGCCTAAAAGAAGGCCTGGGGTCAGATTCAGATGTAGTCCCAGCCAGAACATATTTCAGAAGCAAGGGCTAACCTAGGGAAGAACCAATGTGTGGGTTACAGAAATTAATATTTTTGAAAGCATCATTTTGGAGGTAACTCTCATTTCTCCTATCCAATAAATAAAAAAGCACAACATAAGGTAAAAAGCTGGTTTCCATCCAAACTAAAATGGTAAAAATATTTAGCAGCTTGGCTTTAAATGGATGTCCATCTGTCAGTAAACTAGTGAACATACTATACCCATAATGGTTTAACAAATTAACAACCAAAGCAATTACTGCCCACATTCATGGCTCAAACAATAAATATTTGAGCCAGATTCCCTTTTGCAATAAGCACCCTTTACATGGGCTCTGGCTGTGTAAAGGGGCCTAAAGGTGGGAATAATGTAATGTGCACACACATTAAGGATTATTACACGTCCAGTCTTCTAAATGGGCCCTTAAAACTAGGTACAGACATTCAAAAAACCCAAGGTGGAATCAATCTAAGTTATGCAATTTTCTTTAAGAAGCACAGTTTAGATTGGTAGCAAAAAGAACATACATATTCACCTCTGATGCATAAAACTTTCCACATGTCCATCACCTTAGCATTCCCCACCCCCTCAGCACAAATATAAGTCAGCGCCTATGTGTCACTGCATTTCTGAATCATAACATTGTACAATTAAAGTTCTGCTTTTACAAAATACAAAATATGCCAATTAATTGAGCGACCCAGGCCACCGCTTCTCTGGCCGCATCTGGGGCATCCCTCCACCCCTCCTGACGCATCGCCACCACTCCTGCCACATCACTGCCTCTCCCGTGGGGTCCATGGGCCCCACAGGTCAGGGAGGCAGGTCCGCACACGGCCCCATAAAGCCTGTTATACCCCTGGGCCATGGGAGTTTGGCAATGCAGGCTGCTTTGCCCCGGGCCGTGGGGGCTCAGAGAAACTGGAAGTGCCACAGTGGGCACTTCCGGTTTCACTTTTCCTTACAAGCTGGCATGCCAGTTAACAAAGCATGCCAGCTTGTAAGGTGTCAGTTACCAGTGAGTTTACTGTATATAATGCAACAACCAAAAAGTCCTAAATGATTACAGATTTCTTGAATTATTCTTGGCATTTGACCAGTTTAAATTTAGATGGCTCAAGAAATGAAGAAGGGACAGAAATGGAGGCACACACCAACAACAACAACAAAAGAAGGTTTTCCTTGGCAACTAAAAGTATACATTTGGAAATGGATAACAAAAACTGAAAAGGAAAACACACACATACACACACACACACACACGCACACACACACACACTAGTGAAATGCCCGTCAAGAATGACAGATGAATTTTGATTAACAAAAAAAAAAAAGGCTGCTGGTCTCACCCCACTGCTCCATCCCTACTCTGCCACCTCTAAGGAGCAAGGCCAGGTGGGGGGAAGGCCAGTGGCGCTCAAGTCACTCCCCACTCCATCCCCACTGTCATTGTGGCACTCCGCCACAACACCACCTCCTGTCCGTAATGCTCTTGAAGCACTCAGATGGGTATTTTGCATCGATTTTTCACCAGCCCCAAGGGACAGCCCTGCTCAATATGGTATGGGATGGCCAGGGTGAGGGAGAACTATTACCCTTCATCAATGTAGACAATGTGAAGGAACACCTTGAGAGGCTGGACAACTTCAAGTCAGCTGGCCCAGAGAGTTTAGACCCCAGGGTATTTAAGGAGCTGGCAAGCATCATAGCTCAGCCACTGGCATGGATCCTTGAGAACTTGTGGTGCTCAGGCAAAAGATTGGAAGAAGGCCAATGTGGTACCTATCTTCAAGAAAGGAAGGAAAGTAGATCCGGGGAACTACAGGCATATCAGTTTGACCTCTATCCTGGGGAAGATCTTGGAAAAAATTATCAAAGAGACCATTCTTGACAAACTGGCTGATGGCAACATCCTAAGGGACAGCCAGCATGGGTTTTTTGTGGGTAGGTCTTGCCTGACCAATCTCATCTCCTTCTATGACCAACTGACATATCACCTGGACAAGGGAGAAGAGATTGACATCCTATAACTTGACTTTAAAAAGCCTTCGATCTGGTTTCCCATGATCTCCTCATGGAAAAATTGGCCAACTGAGACCTCAGCTACATTACAGTCCAATGGCTGCGGAATTGGCTCCAAGGTCAGACCCAGAGAGTGGTAATAAATGGAAGTAAATCATTGTGGTGCACCATGACCACTGGGGTCCCTCAAGGCTCTGTCCTTGGGCCTATACTCTTTAACATCTTTATTAATGATGTAGACATTGGTGTCAGAAGTGGACTGGGCAAGTTCACCAATGACACCAAACTCTGGGGTAAAGTGTCCACACCTAAGGATAGGATGGTGATCCCGGCCAAACCAGACAGGCTCAGAAAATGGGCAGATGAAAATCTGATAGTGTTCAACACCAAAATATGCAAGGTACTCCACCTTGGGAAGAAAAACCTGCAGCATGCTTATAGGCTCAGCAGTGCTACACTTGCTACCGTCATGGCTGAAAGGGACTTGGGGGTCATGATTGACCACAAGATGAATATGAGCCACCAATGTGATGTTGCAACTGATAAAGTTAGCAAAACTCTGGCTTGTATCCATAAATGCTTCTCAAGCAAATGCCAGGATGTCATCCTCCCACTGTGCTCAACCTTGGTGAGACCGTAGCTGGAGTACTGCATCCAATTATGGGCCCAAGAATTTTAAAAGGCTGTGGAGAAGCTTGAGAGAGTCCAGAGGAGAGCCACATGCATAATTAGAGGGCAGGAGAACAGGCCTTATGATGAGAGGCTGAGAGCTATGGGACTCTTCAACCTGGAAAAGCACAGGCTCAGGGTGGACCTGGTGGCTGCCTATAAGTACAGGCAGTCCTCGACTTGCAGCAGCTCAACTTGCGGTGATCTGCACTTGTGGCGCTCCACATTTTACACCCCTGTTATTATTTATGCTGCTGATCCTTGCACTTATGGCAGGCAATGGTGGAGGCACCAGGGCTGGCACAGGACACTTACCAGAGGTAAGCTCAGGCAGCAGCTCCTCCCCGAGGCCATCTGCTCCCCAGCCCTGAGGCTACATGCCTCCTTGCTCTCGGAGGCAAGGCAGAGGCTAGGGCTGGGGCTCGGGGCTGGTGCCAGGGAACTGCTCCACTCCCCCACCCTGAGGCCATGTGCCCACTCACTCCCCAAGGTGAGGCAAGGCGGGGACGGGGGCTGGGGGCTGGTGTGAGCTCCATCAGCTCTGAGGGAACTGCTACATGGGCTCTTCTGGCTCTGGGAACTGCTCCACACCCCTGCATCACCTCTGGGAGTGAGGAGGCACATAGTATTGGGGCTGGGAAGCGAAGCAGTTCCCCAGAGCTGGCAGAGCCATCAACCCCAGCCACCGTCCCCACCCTGGCCTCACCTAGCCTCAGGGAGGAGTTGCTGCCTGCTCCGCATGAGAACTGAGAAGCTTACCTTCGGTAATTGTCCCATGCCAGCCCCGGTGCCTCCCTTAGTTACTGCACTGCGCTTTAGAAAGTTTTGTACAGTGTATATCATTTATCAGCGTTTATCATTTATAGTTGATTAAATAGTTGATTTAAAAGCTTTCTAAAGTGCAATGCTGTAAGTCGAATCATTTTCCCATAGAAACAATGTTATAATAGGGGGTTATGTTCCTTGATTTCTATAAAAAGTTGGGTTACATTCCTTACCGAGGAACATAACCTCCTATTATAACATTGTTTCTATGGGACAATCAGATTCAACTTACATCATTTTGACTTTTCCAGGAATGTAACCTGCTGTAAGTGCAAGGACTGCTTGTATATAAGGCATGTACATCAGGATCTGGGGGGAATGCCTATTCACCAATGCACTTCAAGGGATGACAAGGTCAAACGGTCACAAACTCCTCCAAGACCATTTCAGGCTGGACATAAGGAAGAACTTCTTTACTGTCCAAACCCCGAAGGCCTGGAACGGACTGCCGCCAGAGGTGGTGCAAGCACATACCCTGGACTCCTTTAAGAGACATTTGGACATTTATCTTGCTGGGATCCTTTGACCCCAGCTGACTTCCTGCCCCTGGTGCAAGGGGCTGGACTTGATCTCCTGAGGTCCCTTCCAGCCCTAATGTCTATAAAATCTATGAAATCTATGATTGGTTGTTTCAGTAACCAGAGGGCTCCAAGAGCATTATGAACAGACAGACAGATAAACTAAGCCCTTTATTATATTAGAATATATAAGGTGTTCTTGTTGACTGTAGG
>NW_017729028.1:1350920-1354180 GCF_001723915.1 Gavialis gangeticus | reverse complement strand
TTGGTTGTTTCAGTAACCAGAGGGCTCCAAGAGCATTATGAACAGACAGACAGATAAACTAAGCCCTTTATTATATTAGAATATATAAGGTGTTCTTGTTGACTGTAGGGATAGAAGCTAGATGTTATACTCTTCAAAGATTTTCCTTTGTACAGGTACATAGGTGGTTCAGGAACCTTGTTAGCCCTCTAGGCAAGAGTTTGAAAAAAGGCTCCCACATGGGGAAAATAGCAGAAAATGGAATATGTTTTCTACTTCAGGACCCTAAACACTACTCTGTATTACTCATAAGGTTGTGGCTATTCATAATGTCATTACTGATCAGAGTTATGCTTGTGTGATAGAATCACAGAAAAGCAGTGTTGGAAGGGACCTACAGATGTCATCTAGAGTCCAAACCCTGCTTGAAGAAGGATCATCCCTATCCAAACTATTCCAGATAAATCCTTTTCTAATCTGGGTCCATCACACCAAGTCTGATCCCACACACTAGCTCCAGAGCCATGTCCTAGGTTGGACCCAATGCACTGAGTCTGAGACCATGCACTGGCTCTGGGGTTGTGTGCACAGTTGCACCTCATAAACAGCTCAGGAGCCAGACCTAGCACAGCTGGGTCAGACCCAACTACACAGCTCCAGCGCTAGCCAGATTGGGCCCTTTGCATGGCTCTGACCCCAGCACTAGCCAGATCAGGTCCAACATGCATACCCCAGCCCCCATGAGCAGCCCCTCAGTACCAGAGACCAAGACCTCAGATTCTCTAAGGCAAGATATTTTTTCTTTCTTAGGGTCTTCTCAAAATTGGGGGCATGTTATACTCAGGTTGTGTTATGTGGGAAAGAAGAAAAAAAACACCTAGTCAACCCTGTCACATAACTACAAGGCACACTACCGAAGACACCATAAAACACTCCAACCTGCCATAGCAGGTAAAGCAGGGGGATGAGGGCTGTCAATGCCCTGCCACTGCAAGCGTTGTTAAAATGAACCTTAGAGATCCAAGAGAGAGGGCCACACTCCCCACTACAAAGGAAGACAAAACCCCCACAAGTCTGTAGCAAATCTGACCATTGGGTAAAATTCCTTCCTGGCCCCAAATATGGTGATTGGTTTGAACCTAAGTGGAGGGCAAGACCCTCTAGCCAGGAGTCTCTGGTTTTTAATCTCATCAGGAACACTGGCATACCCCAGACAAAATCCTAAACCTTGACTGCAGCCAACGCCCAATGCTTGAGGAAGGCAAAAATAAAAAAAAAAAAGTCCCTGATACCTGTAGCAACAACATTTCTTTAAAAATCCTTCCTGGCACCATGTGGCAACTACAGAAGCCCAGAAGCATGGGAAAAAGCCAAACACCCTTCATTTTGCTCTGAAAACTGGGGACAGAAAGCATAACTCCACGCATCACACCCTGTAACTGGATAGTCAGAACTCCTTTTTCTGTATGCCCTCTATAAACTTACCCCACCTGTCTGGGACCCTAACCTGGGCATTTCCCTACTATAACATGTCTTGATTTCATTTAATTTTTTATTTAAATTTCATGGGCAGCATATTTTCAGGATATTTATAATATTGCTATGATTTTTCTTGCTCTAAATTCCTCATAACCATTATTCCCAGACTTACATCTGTTGTAATGTAGTTTTTATCAAAAAATTAAAGAAAGATTTCCACTTTTGGTGAAAAAGTATGGTGTAAGAGTTGTGACCAATTACAAATACAAAGACTTTTCAATATGCTTTAGAATAGAATGCATTGAAAATCCATTTACATAGGGCAATATTCTGTCAATGCCTACTTAGGCAGAATGTTTTCTTGTTACCAAATTATTCTCAATAGGACTACAGGCTGGTCTAAAATTTTAAAGCAGGCTTAAAGTATTACTGCTATTTTAGATGAATTTCATAACAGTTTATTAAATGAAGTCTACATTAATTCAAAAATTACTGATCAGAGAAACTTTGATGGGAACACATTTCATTGGGATATATCATTCTACTAAAATCAAAAGGCCCTGTGAAATGTAAATGCAACTCTTCTGTCAATTCTAGCCCTGCTATCAGGCCCCAGTTAGAAGTTTAACACCTATTTTAGTGAAATAATTTATTGGGTTGGCATCCTTGCTTGGCTGCGGCAATGGTTTTATACCACACTGCCTCAATGCCAGGGGTCCCCTACTCACTCCAATACCATGATCCCCTCCAACCATACTCTGCACCATGCAGTCTCCCCTGACCTTTTCCTTGCCGTCTTCACTCCCACCTATCCCAATACAGACCCTCAAAGAAGATCCAGTAGTATGATAGTTGGGGAGCAGGAGCAGAGGGAGCAGGGCACACGTGTGCGACACATGTACCCACCTTACCTCAGCGGCAAAGGCAGCAGCTGTGGAGGAGACAGCGGTGGGGGCAGCAACAGCTGATTTCCCCCTAAGGTAAGTGGGGCAGAGGGTACAGCACAGCTGAGGCGGATCCAGAAGGGAAGCCCTTCGGAGCCCTCTTAGCTCGCCCAACAGGGAGCTGAGCTCCCAAGCCACACGCGGACAGGCAGACCGCGGTGAGGGAATCTAGCGGGGGCCTTTCCCCCAACCGGGGGGGCAGCTCTGACTAGTCCCTTGGGGTGGTATTCCCTGCCACCCCAGGATCCCAGCGGGAGGGTTGGGAGGGGGCGGGGCCACCAGCACGCACTTCCGGCCTAGCCAGAAGGCCTGATTGGTTGATGGGTCAACCGAAGGAATTTCGAACTGTGGGCTTTAAAAAGCCCACAGTTTGAAATTCCCCCAGCAGTTGGGAAGCAGGAGCAGAGGGAACAGGGCGCACGTGTATCCACCTTACCTCAGCAGTGAAGGCAGCAGCTGCGGAGGAGACCGGCTGGGGCAGCAACAGCTGATTTCCCCCTAAGGTAAGTGGTGCAGAGGGTACAGCACAGCTGAGGCAGATCCAGAGGGGGAGCCCTTCGGAACCCTCTTACCTCACCCGACGGAGCCGCGCTCCTGAGCTGCGCATGGGCAGTGCGCGCAAACAGTGCACACAAACAGACGCGCTCTGTAAAGGCACGCCAATGTTTGCGCCGGCGTTCACGTAAGGCTGGCACGAGGTAACTGCCCAGAGTGGCACCTCCAGTGAGAAAAAGCAGCAGGTGCAGCTCTGCAGATATGGGGCAACCACAGAGCACGGCTGCCAGGGGCCCCACCCAGGTGCTGCCGCCTGCCATGGCCTCTTCTGAGGCCTCCACCCAGATGGAGCTCATGGCGGGG
>NW_017729028.1:1345882-1346239 GCF_001723915.1 Gavialis gangeticus | reverse complement strand
TCCCAACAAGAAGCAAGGGGGGCAGGAGTGCCCGAAAACCCCCCCCCCAGCTCATCAAGGGTGTCTGGGAATGCCTAATTGCCAAAAAGGTGGCGTACAACCAGTGGAAGGTGGGTGCTATCTCCAAAGAGGAGTATACCTCCTCTGCTCAGGCCTGTACGGGGCTGTCAGGAAAGCTAAGGCAGACATAGAGCTAGGACTAGCATCCAAAATCAAAGGTAATAAAAAGGCCTTTTTCAAATATATAGGGAGGATGAAGAAAGCACAGGGAAATGTGGGGCCCCTGCAAGATTCTCTGGGCAATCTGGTGGTTGCGCCAGAGGAGAAAGCAGACCTCTTTAACCAATTCTTCACCTC
>NW_017729028.1:1339662-1344966 GCF_001723915.1 Gavialis gangeticus | reverse complement strand
TTTGGGAGAGACTTTGTTTCCCCTAGTGCCTCCTGGCATAACAAGGAATAACGGCCATAAATTGTTGGAGAGTAGGTTTAGATTAGACATCCGTAAGAACTACTTCACAGTCAGGGCGGCTAGGATCTGGAACCAACTTCCAAGAGAAGTGGTGCTGGCTCCTACCCTGGGGGTCTTAAAGAAGAGGCTTGATGCCTACCTGGCCGGAGTCACTTAAGCCCAGTTTTTTCTCCTGTCCAGGCATGGGGTCAGACTTGAAGATCTACAAGGTCCCTTCCGACCCTACTTCTATGATTCTATGATTCTACGACAAGTAGCTGATAGGACTCAGCAGCAGCAGCACGTGGCTGGGGAGGAGAGATCTTTAAAGTCCAGAGAGACAACTCCCTGCAGGATGCAGTATTCCCATTCAGAAACCAAGTGGCACAGCTGTACTTTTTCTTTCCATCAGCTTGCCTCCAACTTCTTTCTCACCATAGAGCTTCACTCAAGGTCTGGTTATTTAGTATTTTTACAGGCAGCTCCATTTTGTATGGATTTTTAGAGACAGGCATTTTTAGCCTGTTTTTTTACTTACTGTTTATAAATTTACACACAGTAAGCAACCCTGCTCCCCAGCTAGAATGACCAGGTATCCATTTGTAGTTGAGTCAAATAATGGCAGGCTTTGGAATAATCCAGAGCAGGTCTTAATCTTGTGCCTCTAGAGTTATAGCAGGACACCTTAATTACTTACTCTGCACCACACCCTTGGACTGTTTCAAATTGGCTTCATTTCAGATAGTTTAGGTACCTATTGCAGTGTAGCATCAACTTCAACACAGACTACACAAGGCCACTCAGAACCAGGACCTGAAACTGTTACTGCAACAGCCTTGCTTAAAATAAATAACCCTATGGGATCTTAGGAAACAGGATCTGTTTGCCTTCTGGCTCCAGCAAAACCGCTGCTGTGCACTAGTACAAGTTATGCACATGCAAATGTGAGGTGTGTCTGCTAGTACTTGTAAACACAGAACACACTAGTGCCAAGTCAAAGGATGGCTTTGAAAATCTGCATATTAAGTCTTATTTATCTGTAATGTATATAAGTGTATTCCAGCATAAGAACAGATTATAACAATTATTTAAAGTACCGTCAGTCTGATTATACTGTGTCACTAGGAATATTAAAATATTTAAATAATGATTATACATACCCTTGTATTGCAGCAGACGTAGCCTTTTTCTAGAATATTTATGATGATTTACTATTTAAAATTAACTTGGAAAAATGCAATTTTGCTTGGATCAGCAGAACTATAATTCAAGTACCATTGCCTACTTTACAAAAAAAAAACCCTCTATAAAACCTCTTAGTTGTCTGGACCAGGAATGTAAATGGATAAACTAGAGGGTAAAATTTAATTGTAATGCACACTTCCAGGCTAACTTCATCACTGAATACCCTTTAACCTTTGGAGACACCTGACCACATTTTTATTCTGAACCATTCCAAAAAAATGAATTATGGATTCAGTCCAACAGACTCACTGGTAGTCACTTTCTATCCACCTCTCCCTTGGATGAAAAGTATTTCAGAGAGCTTCAATGCAACTCTACAGCTGCATATAGTATAGCATAAGTTTTAAATAGAATGGTCTTTTCAGAGAATTTCAGTTGGTTGTTGCGGGGAGTACATACACGGTTTATTTCATCACAATGCTTCCTATACCTTTGCATTGTGCATATTATCCCCATCATTCCTGACTGTTTGCACCAATCCCTTCTCTCCTTCTCCCAGAGACTTTTCACCTCAGACTCATTCCACTCCTGTCTGGTATTGCTCTCTCCTTCCTTCCCTACTCTTTCCAATTAGCTAATCTTCAGCCAAAGAAGAAAAAAATGAAAAACAATGACACCAACATGACCTGTGCTGGCTTACTCTGCTTTTGTATTATATTCTGCTCCTACCATTCATTTTACTTAGAGAAACACTAAATTTTGGGAGGCAGGGCTGTTTCCTATTCTGAAAAGTGCCCATCATTGTTCCACCTCCCTGTCCCAATGCACAGTTCCTTAATGCTCAGTCCTGGCATGGGCATAGACACAAGCAAAGCCCTGAGGGCCAGAACCAGCAGCTCCATCAACTGTATCTGGCCTGCAGGCCCTACATAGCTTACCTCTGGTTAATGAAATGGAGGCCTTTTCTCATGAAAGAAGATTAAAGAATCTTGTCTCATTTGGCTTGAAAATGGAGACAGAGAGAATACCATCACTGTATAGAAGTACATATGCAGGGTGACTGTGAAAGAAAGTGCATTTTAGGCTATAAAAACAACACTGGCATAATATACAATGGCTACAAACAATTTTAGTTTGGAAATCAGAAACGTTCTATCAGATGAGTTTTGGAACAGTCTTCCAAACAAAGTGGTAAGAACAAGGAATCTGAATCTCTTTAAACTGAATTTGATAAGTTTATGGAAAAGAATTCATATAATATAGCACAGAACTGTGGCTCACCAATCAGTAGGCACATCTGCATGGGCACCTGACTGCACAGAAACTGCTGGTATTGCACAGCCCCGGTGCCACACAGGTCATTTGCAACCCTGCTGTGCAGCAGCAAGCTACTGCACAGTACCAGCAGCATCACAGTTTGTGCCCACCAATGCTACATCACTAGCTCGTTGCTACAGTGACATAGCATCTTGTGTAGACACATCCAGAGTGCAGGACATGAAATCATGTAGGGTACAAAGATAGCTCTGTAATGTGGAAGAATCCCAGATCCAGGGATTTACCAGCCACACGTAAGAGGCCAGGAAGGATTTTTTTCCCCTCATGAATGTTAGTGGTTTCTACAGGGAGGGGGGTCCTGTCTTCCTCTGTGGACACTGAGTAACAGCTAAATAACAGCTTAGACTGGGGAATTTGAATGAGATGTGCTGATGCTCCTGCCAGTACTAGAGACTCAAAGGTTCCTGGCTAGAAGATCTTGCTCTTTTCCTGATAGGAAAATATTGACTAAGAAAGGACATTTTCCCCTACATCATATTGGCATAACTGAGTTAGAGGGTTGCCTTCCTCTGCAGTGTGGGGCATGGTTCTCTTCCTGTAATGTTCTGAGCATATATTAATTACTTCCTTGTTACTGCAGAGACAGTGTTGACAATGCCCTCAGATCCCTGGCTTTAACTTGCTGCATGTTATAACATGTTCCCAATGTTCCAGATATTCTTAGTTATTCTGGGTAAGAACCCAAAATTACAATTTTGAGGATTCCTTTAATTAATCATAGCAAATTAGGGTTGAAAGGGACAGGACATCTTCTAGACCAACCCCCTGCTCAAAACAGGACCATTCCCACCCCTGCCTCCATGTATATCATCCAGCCAGGGCTTTGTCTAGCCAGGTCTTAAAAACTTCTAAGAATGGAGATTCCACAACCTCTCTGGGTAACTTATTCCAGGACTTTACTAGCCTCCCAGTGAGGAAGTTTTTCCTTAATATCTAACCTAAACTTCCATTGCTGCAACTTGAAACCATTGTTCCTTGTTCTGTCACCTGCCACCACTAAGAACAGTCTAGCTCCATCCTCTTTGGAACCGCCCTCCAGGTAGTTGAAGGCTGCTATTAAATCCCCTCTCAGTCTTCCCTTCCGCAGTCTAAGTTCCATCCTAAGTGCAGGACTTTGCACTTGTTTTATTGGACTTCCATGAGATTTCTTTTTGCCTGATCCTGCAATTTGTTCAGGTCTCTGAATCCTAGGCCTACCCTCCAGCATATCTAGTAGTCCACCCAGTTTGGTTGCATATGCAAACTAACTGAGAGTGCACTCCATCCCATCTTCCAGGTCACTGATGAAGATATTGAACAAAAACAGCCCCGGGGGTTGCCCTGGGGCACTCCACTTGATATTGGCTACCAGCTAGACAGTAAGCCACTGAGTGATTACTACCTTTTGAGCATTACAATCCATCCAATTTTCTATCCACCTTACAGTCCATTCATCCAACCCATACTTCCTTAGCTTGCTTGCAAGAATGTTGTGGGAGTCTGTGGATGTAGGAAGAGCAATAGATGTGAGATATCTTGAATTTAGGAAGGTGTTTGATGCAAAACCAGTCATCTCATCATAGAAGGCTATCAGGTTGGTCAGGCATGACTTGCCCTTTGTGAATCCATGCTAACTGTTCCTAATCACCTTCTTCTCTCTCAAGTGCTTCGAAATAGATTCCTTGAGGGCCTGTTCCACAATATATCCAGGGACTTAGGTGGGTCTGTAGTTCCCCAGATCCTCCTCCTTCCTTTCTTAAAGACAAGCACTGTATTTGCCCTTTTCAGACTTCTTGGGACCTTCCCCAGTTGCCGTGAGTGTTCAAAGATAATGCAAAGATAATAACACTTGCACCAAAGTTTGTCCCCAACACTCTCCAAAAACTTTCTGGATTGCTGTGCACTGCTGTATTGCCCTCCGAGCAGATGTCAGAGTGTTTAAAGTCCCCCATGAGAACCAGGGCTTGTGATCAGGAAACATCTGCTACCTGTTTGAAGAAAGCCTCATCCACCTCATCCTCTTGGTCTGGTAATCTATAGCAGACAGCGATCACAGCATCACCCTTGTTATTCTTCCCTCTGACCCTAACCTAGAGACTTTTAGCAGATCTGCCTAGTTTCTGTGAGCAATCGTACAGCTCTTTTACAAAAGAGCAAATCCTTCCCTGCCTGTTCTTCCTGAACAGTTTGTACCCATCCTTGACAGTACTCCAGTCATATGAGCTATCCCACCATACCTGTTATTTCAATCACATCATAGTTCTGAGATTGTGCAACAACTTCCAATTCTTCCTGCTTGTTTCCTAGGCTCTGTGCATTCATAAACAGACACCTGAGGTAACCCTACTTTCTCAGTAAAAATTAGAAAGCCTCCCCTGTTGCCCCCCCCTTCTTGTGCTTCCTCCAGGACACCCGTTTCTCCATTTACTTCAGGGCTGGCAAAGTCTTTAGCACACCGGACAATATTTTATGTACAATATTTAACCTCGGGATTTTTTCCCCTTTATTCTAAAGTGTGAAGCTGTTTCATATCAGACAGAAGGATTTTATGGTGGTTGCATTTAGTAAAGGATGCTAAGCCTCTAATGCTCCTGGCCTCAAATGTTTTTTTGCTTCATACCTTTCCTTCGGGGCAGACTGTAAAAATCAGATGTTTATGCACCTTTATTATGTCATGAGAAATTCAGTAAGGCTGCCTAGCTTCTTTAGAGCTTATATGTTTATATGAGCGTATTTGCAGGTCGATAATATCTTTAGACTATA
>NW_017729028.1:1305955-1334662 GCF_001723915.1 Gavialis gangeticus | reverse complement strand
TTCTTCTTGGAACAACATCAAAGAAGCCAAATCCCTGCTGGTGGGATCCCTTCTTTGACCCTGCTGGTCAAAGAAGCCAAATTTCTGCTGGTGACACCATGTGTGTAACCATGCATTGATCTACAGGATGCATCTGCTCCTGCCCAGGGCCCTCCCTCCTGACCAGAAGGTTCAAAGACAACAAACACTACCTGAGCCCCCATCCCTTTCACCCTTGCATTCAGAGCCCTGTAGTCACTTTTGATCTGATCAGGGTCTCCCCTGGCAGTATCATTGGTGCCTCCATCAATGAGCAGCATGGGGTAGCACTAGGAATGCCAGATGAGTCTCAGTAATCCCTACATGATATCTCAGATCCAGGCTCCAGGCAAGCAGCAGACCTCCTAAGATAACAATCCAGGCCAGCAGATGGATGTCTCCATCCCCCTCAAAAGGGAGTCTCCAACTACAACCACCCATCACTTCTTGACAGCAGTGGTCTCTCTTGCTCCAACCTTGGGGAGGCCTGGCCTGGACTCTTCAGCTGATGGAATATGCTCCTTGCCTCTGCTGCTAGGGCTTCATATCTATTCTCCAGGCCTGGGTTTGCCAACTGGGGATACACATGCCCCCGGGGGTACTTGAGAAAGCCCTAGGGGATACATGCGGTACAGCAGGGCCAGAGTACCGCCATGCACCATCCTGCACTGCTACGCAGGTGCCGCCCACCCAGCCAGACACGGGAGGCGGGGGAAGCTCACACACAGCAGCTGCCACCGCTCTGCATTTGGTTACATGCCACTCCCCCTACACCCACCCCCTCACTCTGCATCCAGCTGCAAGGGGTACACTGCTCTGCATCTAGCCACTGGGGATACATTGATCCAAAAAGGTTGAAAAACCCTGCTCCAGGCAAACTGCTGCAGGTGGCGATGAAGACTTCTGTTTGCTGCCAGAAGTCACAAGACTCCAGCTTCCATCTTCCAGGAAGTCCATGTCCTCTTCCTTCTCCAGTGCTGCCTTTGGCAGTCGTTCTTGTGCAGTCCTAGAGGTCCCTTCCAGCATCAAACTAAAGTCCTCAAGGCTGAGGATGATTCTAAGCCCTGCTGCCTCCTTCTGTAGCTCTCTTACCTGCTTCATGAGGGACACTACCAGGGGGTACCCCTCACATCACAGGCACTACCCCACTTGGCCATCACTGGAAGGATCCTGCAAGTTGCAGTCCCCCTCGGTGAAACTACAACCTAGGTAGAAGCCCTGATGGTGAGTGGCCCTGCCTGGACAGACACCTCACAGATGCAAGCAGAGGGAGAGCTAGCAGTGCCAGTGGCTCTAGTATTACAATGTCCTCCAGCCATCTCTCTGGGTATCTTCAATTCACCATCTACCTCTTTCTGTCCCCCTCTCCAAGCAGATCTTCCCTAGCAAACTTCCCTGTAAGCTGTCCTGTTTGCTGCTCCTTGGTCCTGAAAGGTTCCCTTTTCCCTGCTAATCTGCTCCCTCTCACCAAGCTTACAGTGAAGGAAGGTGAAAGGGAGAGTTTCTGGGTAAACTCCCTAGTGAATGCCCCACTCCCTCTGATCTCTAATTAAACAAGGGACTTAAGTATTGATCTAAATACTGAGTTTTAGCTACTTATGCAAAATATTGAAGTTAGTTGCTCTTAAATCATTAAATAACTTACCTTAAAGTCTCCCTTTCAAAGAGTGGAGCAGTGAACTGACCTGTGAACTGCTTGCAAACTGCCCTGTTTGTTGTCCCTGGCTCCTTCTGGGCCTGTTCTGGCTCAACCTGCTAGTTAGGGCTTTTGTCAGACAGGGGCAGCAATCACGCAGCAATCACTCAGGTAGCAGCACTCCCAGCTGCTCAGAGCACACAGCCAAACATAGAGCCAACCAACAAACACTCATCAAGCAAAACACACAGACAGCTGTGGCTCACTTACCTTCCAGGAGCAGGATCTGGTGCCTGGTACCTGGATCCTCTTCCTCTTCCTCCTCTTGCAAATCACTTGCAAAACTGCCCTGTTTGCTGTCCCTGTTCGCTCACAGGGATAGCCTGAAAATCAAGGACTGGACTTGATGGCCCTAGAGGCCCCTTCCAGCCTTATGTTCCTAATATAATAAAAGATATAAGGAATGTAGGGCTCAGTGGGTGCCTATACATGTACATTGAGGCTGCCCCAAAGCACTGTAATTGCAGCACATTAGAGCAGACTCGATTAATTGGGTCTCCTGGAGCATGGTAATAACCGCACTCCAGCAGACTCCAGCATCATGTGTATCAGTGTCCCCATGCTGAAAAATGGTAGTGGGGGCACTTTAACTAAAGCTTATTCAATGAGCTTTAGTTAAAGTGCCCGCCGCTGCCATTTTTTAGCATGGGGACCAGTGGCGACTGGTAGGGGGTGCACAGGGGTGCATGTGCCCCCCAACCCCAAGAGTGCTGGTGCCCTCCCCAAGAGCGAGCGCTCCAGCCAACCAGAGCGTTGCCCTCCCTCCCTCCCCTGTGTGGCCCCTCCGTCCCCCTCCCTACCTAAAGAGCCTGTTCCCATCTCCAGCACCAATCTCACCAGCAATGGCGCTTTTCATAGTTTCTAGGGTCGGAAAGGACCTAAACAGACCATCAAGTCCGACCCCCTGCCCTGGGCAGGAATGAGTGCTGGTATCATAATACCCCAGCCAGATATCTAACCAGCCTCCCTTGGGAGCCCATTCCAGAGCCTGGCAGCCCTAACCATAAAGTAATCCCTCCTGAAATCAAGCCTGAACCTACTCACAATCAATTTGTGGCCGTTATTCCTTGTTATCCCAAGTGGTGCCCGGGGGAACATAGCTTCACCTATTTTCTGCTAGTCTCCCCGGTGAGTTTATAGACAGCCACCAGATCCCCTCTCAGTCTTCTCTTGTGGAGGCTGAATAGATTCAGGCCCTTTAGTCTATCTTCGTAGGGCCTGGCCTGCTGCCCCCTGACTATGTGAGTGGCCCTCCTCTGGACCCTCTCAAGGTTAGCCACATCCCTCTTGAAGTGTGGCACCCAGAACTGGATGCAGTACTCCAACTACAGCCTAACCAATGCTGCATAGAGGGGAAGGATCACTTCTCTGGACCTGCTTGTGATGCATCTGTAGATGAATGACAAGGTGCAGTTAGCCTTACTGACCACTTCCTTGCATTGGCAACTCACATCCATCCTGGAGTCAACACTGACTCCAAGATCCCTTTCAGCCACTCTGTTGCTGAGAAAGGTGCTCCCCAGCCTATAGGTGTGTTGCTGGTTCCTTCTCCCTAGCTGCAGCAAGCTGCACTTGTCTGCGTTGAATTCCATCCTATTCTCATCCACCCACCTCTGTAAACTGTCTAGATCTAGAGGGATTCTGTCCCTCCCTTCTAGTGTGCCCACTTTTCCCCATGTCTTTGTGTCATCAGCGAATTTGGACAGTGTGCTTTCCACGCCCACCTCCAAGTTGCTGATAAAGATTTTGAATAACACGGGCCCAAGGACCAAGCCCTGGAGAACTCCACTGCCCACATCCCTCCAAGTCAAAAACGACCCATCCACCACCACTCTCTGGGTACAACCATCGAGCCAATTTGCCATCCATCTGACTGTGTAGGCATCAATGCCACAGTTGCCTATTTTTTGTGAGAATGGGGTGAGAAACAGTGTCAAAGGCCTTCTTGAAGTCCAGGTAGATGACATCCACCTCAACACCCACATCCAAGGACTCTGTGACCTGGTCATAAAAGGAAGCAAGGTTAGTCAGGCAGGACCTGCCCTCAGTGAACCTGTGTTGGCTGCCCCTGAGCATTATCTCCCATGCTGGGCCCCTGCAGATGTGCTCCTTGATAATTTTCTCAAAGGTCTTCCCAAGGACCAACATAAGACTAACTGGTCTATAATTACCCAGGTCCTCTTTTCTCCCCTTCTTGTAAATGGGGACCACACTGGCCCTTTTCCAGTCCTCTGGGACCTGGCCCGAGCACCATGAGTGCTCATACAGCCATGCCAGGGGCCCTACTATGACCTCCGCCAATTCCCTCAGTACCCTCAAATGAAAAGCATCTGGACCTGCTGATTTAAACACATCCAGCCCCTCCAAGAGTTCCCTAACTAGATCGTCCCTGACCTTAGGCATGGCGTCATGTCCCCTAAGTCTGTTCATAGTGGGGGAGTTGTCCCAGTCCCTGCTCAGAACTATGGAGGCAAAGAACTCATTGAAGAGATCAGCTTTTTCCTTTGCTGCAATCACCAGATTGCCAAGCCTGTCCTGCAGGGGCCCCACTTTACCTGGTGCCTTCTTCTTATTCCCTGTGTATTTGAAAAAGGATTTTTTATCCTTAATTCTGGTCGCTAGCCCTAGTTCCATCTCTGCCTTGGCCTTCCTAACTGCTTCCCTGCAATCATGAGCAATGGAGGTGTAATGTTCCTTGGTGATAGCCCCTTGCTTCCACTGATAGTGTTCCTCCTGCTGGAACTAAACACTGTTCTGCTGGGACTAGGAGAAAGGTAAGCCTGGGGCTCTTGTGGGGCAGCCCAGGGAGGTGTGGGTAGTGGTGTGCTGTGCCCCCCCACCCAGCCCTGAAGCAGTTTTTTGCCACACAGGCCAGCAGCATGTTGGGGGAGGGAGGGCACTGGGCCATGTCATTTGGGGCTGGGGCCCTCCACCCCGGGGACGCTCACAGACCCTCAGGAAGGCCAAACCTACCTTGTCATGCATCCGCAAATGCATCTCAAGCAGGTCTAAGGAGGTGATCCTCCCCCTCTATGCGGCACTGGTCAGGCCGCAGCTGGAGTACTGCGTCCAGTTCTGAGCACCGCACTTCAAGATGGATGTGGACAACATGGAGAGGGTCCAGAGGAGGCCACTCGCATGGTCAGGGGGCAGCAAGGCAGGCCCTATGAGGAGAGGCTACAGGACCCGAACCTGTTCAGCCTCCACAAGAGAAGGCTGAGGGGGGATCTAGTGGCCTGTTACAAACTAGTCAGAGGGGACCAGCAGGCACTGAGGAAGTCCCTGTTCCCCCGAGCACTACCAGGAGTGACCAAGAATAATGGTCACGAGCTGGCAGAGGGTAGATTTAGGCTAGCTATCAGGAGGCGCTACTTCACGGTCAGGGCGGCTAGGATCTGGAACCAACTTCCAAGAGAGGTGGTGCTGGCTCCTACCCTGGGGGTCTTTAAGAGGCGGCTAGATGTACACCTTGCTGGGGTTGTTTGACCCCAGTACTCTTTCCTGCCATGGCAGGGGGTCGGACTAGATGATCTACTCAGGTCCCTTCCAACCCTAGAAACTATGAAACTATGAAATATTGGTATTTTAATTCTAATGGTTTTTGACATTTCTGATTTGCTGATTCTTCTGGAGGGGGTATGAAGACAAAAAGGAAATCACTGAACACTCAAGCTTGTAAGCAGGGAGCTCACAGAACATGGAGAACAGAAAAAGCAATTTGAGCACTCACTGGGAAGGTTCACTTTAACACTGTTTGGATTCTAACCTCCAGTTCTCCTATGCTTTGTGCTTGATTGAAAAGGGAGCAATCTATATCTCATTTAACCATTCGAAGCAACTAAAACTAAAGACTGCTTGCAACTGTGCATTGTTTTGCCTCTCGTGCTCATCCTGCCAAGAGAACATAAAATCTGTAGCTCAGGTCCCTTCACACACACCCTAAGTCCATGTTTCACTGTTGGTAGGTACTAATAATGTACCTTTTCTTTAGCTTTGCAGAATGGCAAAGAGACAGTTCACTTTGGACTTTTTCTGCTCAAAGAAGGCCAAGACTCCAGCTTCCCCGAGAGTCCAGTCCCCAGCACAAGCAGTGCAGTTCTGAATTATGGTACCAGAAGCAGCCACAGTGAGAGTGACACTCCAGATTGGGATGGCACATCATGCACAAGCACGCAGACAGATATTAGTACAGCTTCCAGTAGCAAGACCCTTGCTTTGGGCCAGATGCAACTTTGCTATATATTGAGGAAGGGCCATATCATCCCATAATTGTGTTTCCAGGCACTCCAGCCAGCAATAAAATAAGAAAATTCAGAAAAGAATGGTACAGCGCACAAATGGCTGGAATACAGTGTCTGTCAGGACACAACTTTCTGCTTCTGCTGCTGAGCATTTGGCAGGTCCCAAACAGGTGACCAAGCATTCCAAATTGTGGGTTTTAAATCATGGAGGAGAGCCAATGAAAGATTTTGTGAGCATTCAAGGTCTGAAGCACATCAGGCTAAATGGTGGGGTTGGCTGCAGTCCAGGAAAAGGGGGAGTGCTACATCACAACTTGAGAGCCAGAGGAAAAAAACAGTGGATGAAGACCGAGCATACTTCCAAACTGTAATAAAGACTGTGTTGTTTTGAGCTTGCCAAGGCATACATTTAAGAGGCCATGATGAGGGAGCAGATTCCGCAAATAAAGGAAACTTGCGGGAATTGATGAAACTGTGCAGTGAAGACAACAAAGTGATTCAGCAGTTTATGATTAACCAAGAGAATTTCTTCACCTACCTACACAGCTCCTATCAAAATGAAATACTTGAGATTATGGCTTCACCAGTCCAGAATTCAATAGTAAAAGAAGGAAGTTGGAGTGTTTGCCATCATAGCAGATGAAACAATGGATAACTCCAGGCACGAACAAGTTGCTCTCATGCTGCGATATGTAAACCGGTCCTTTGAAATACAAGAGCGATTTATTGGCTTCTATAGGATGCTGCAGACAGATGGTGCTTCACTTACCACACTGATTAAGACTGCTTTGTCAGATTTGGGACTTGATATTTTGGCTCTAAGAGGTCAGTGCTATGACGGAGCTGCAAGCATGAGAGGACCCTATGAAGGTGTGACTTCATGGATACTTAGTGAGAATCCTTTAGCTTATTATGTTCACTGTTATGCTCATATATTAAATCTGTGCATAGCGGATGTGGTATCTTGCATTCCCTCTGTCCAGAATGCCTTCACACTTCTTCACGAACTATGGGATTTCACTGAAGGAAGCCCAAGGAGACATGCTTTCTTTGAAAAAATAGTGTAAGAAAGAAGACAGTCAGAAACTGCTTCTTTTTCTGGTGGACCAGTAACTCTTAAACGGCTCAGTGACACTTGATGGAACTGTCAAGCCAAGGCTATCAAAGCTCTTTTAAAAAATTTTGATGAAGTAGTTGAAGCTCTGGATTAAATTGAATGCGGGGCTTCAAAAGCTAGAGTTGAAGGTTGTGTACTTCTCCGATGCCTGCAAGACTTCAGCTTCCTGTACCGCATGCTGTTTATGAGGAGAGTGCTTATGTAAACCAGCCACCTATCCAAACTTCTTCAATCAAAAGACTCTACATTTCATAAAGCAAGAGTGATGGCTAAATCCACAGTGTCTGTATTGCAAGGAGTGAGAAGTGAGGAGTTTGCAACCCAAGTGTTCAACAATGCTAATGAACTGTGCCAAAAAAATGGATATCCTGGACCTTGTGTCCCTTATAAAAGGGTTGTTCCCCCAAAACTGAAAAGAGGGGAAAATGTCCTTCTTTGAGAAGTCAGAGGAGTATTACAGGACAGAAATACTATACAGAATTTTAGACACTCTTATTAGTGACATCGAAGACCACTTCACTGAGAATGAGCTAAACATTTTCAAGTCCCTGGAAGATGTTCTCTCTTCTGAGACCCCATCAAAGGAAAGCATAGGCACTGTTTCCAAAACTTACAAGATTGCTCAAGAAGATCTGAGGTCTGAAATCAATGTATTTTCCAGACTGTTTGAAATTCATGGCAGTGCTGGCATGAGTAGTGAAGCAGAGTGCCCCCAGCTTAAAAGAAGAGTGAAGTTATTTCATGAAATGTCACTGCATGATACCCTCCCAAATCTGGGAAACCTCTTCATACTTTACCTAACTATCCCAGTTACTACAGCATCAGCAGAAAGAAGTTTTTCTTCACTGAAGCAGCTGAAAACTTACCTGAGGACCACGATGACAGATGCTCATCTTTCTAATCTGGAAATACTACAGATTGAAAAACAAGCTATCAACATTCATAGATAGTTAGGGGCTGGAAGGGACCTTGCAGATCATCGGGTCCAGCCCCCCCCGACAGGAAGATAACTGGGGTTAAATGACTCCAGCAAGGTGACTGTCTAGTCTCCTCTTGAAAACCTCCAAGGTAGGTGACTGCACCACCTCTGGAGGGAGTTTATTCCACAGTCTGGACACCCTGACTGTGAAGAAGTTTTTCCTGGTATTAAGCCTGAAGCAGCTTCCAGGAGTTTGTATCCATTGGTCCTAGTCTTCCCTGGGGGTGCTCTAGTGAACTGTTGTTCACCGAGCTCCTGATGCACTCCTCATCATCAACATACCTGACATGATTGCACAGTTTGCCAGCAGAAAGGACTGACACGTACAATTCTCCTAACAAAGTAAGTAACAGGGGGCTGGCTCCTTAAGCATGGAAAGTGTAAGTGGAGATGGGGCAGGGTCTGTGGCAGGAGTGCTAGGTGTCCTGACAATTTAAGACACAGCAGGCAGTTGCATGGCTGCCTGTACATGCTTTAGTTCCTCATCAGGTCAGTGGAACCAGCCAGTCAAAGCAGTTGCTGGGTGGCAAGGACCATGCTGCTACCTCAGATTATTTCTGTGTTTTCCTTATGATTCCTAGGTATTTTGCCCATCCCCGCAGTGATACAGATGAAGAAAAGAAAGAAGGTCTCAACAGAGCTTCCCAAGGCACAAAGCTAAGTACATGTTCTTTATTTGGTTTGGCTTGTGGGATGTTCCTGAACATATCTGTGATTTTTTGTATGTTTTATTTTCCTTGTGATTTCTAGGTAATTTGTCCACCAGTTGTAGTGAAAATGAAGGTCTCAGCAGAGCTTCCCAGGGCACAAAGCTAAGTACACACTTTTTATTTAGTTTGAATTTGATTTGTGAGTGTGACTCTACAAGCATAGCCAGGGCCCTGTGGTCTAGCTGCCTGGAGGGCCAGGATTCCTGTTAGTGGACCCATGACCCACCCCTAGGAACAACAGTAAAGTGGTAGGGAGAGCCAGAGGAACACTTGTGTTCACCTGACCCAACACACAAATCTTTGCTCCATGCAGATAGGATAACTCACGTGAATGCTTTGATATGTTTCTGTTACTCAATTTATTGTCACAGAAATATAGGCATGGATATGGGGCTTTTGGCCCGCCCACCCACAAATTGTGCCCCCCAGACTTAGAAGGCACTAGTCACCCACGATGGGGACACTGATACACGTGATGCTCCAGGCACTTTAATTAGAGCAGCTTTCAGAGCCACTCTAATTAAAGCACCCCCCACCACCACCCAGAGCATGTGTATAAATGTAGTATATGACCATATTTCCCCCTTTACTGGAACAGACATCATTTTTCATGTTATATCCCAGCATCAAGGGAATCCTTTATAGGATATCTGATTTAATATTTCAGCATTCCTTTGAGCGTATTATAGCTACAAGATATTTCCTCAAGACTGCATGCTTCATGGATATAAAATGTTTTCTCATTCATATTCATAACACAGTAAGCACGTTACAGACCAACATGGGAGTTAGGGGTACAGCCTCTGGTTCAGAACTTCCTAGACCTTAAATGCTGGAGGCTACTAAAGGGAGAGAAACAATGGAAAAAACCCTGATTGTACTTGTTCACTCTCCCTTCCAGCATCCACTCTCTATCCCTGTGTGACACAGGATATTGGGCAAGATACTGGACCTACAGACTGATCCAGTAAATCGTAGTTCTTATATTTTTATGTTCTAAATAGTCTTGTTACTGTTAGGCCTCAAAAATACAATGACTGATTCAAGGATCCACTTAGTCAGGGCAAAACCCTGGCTCTGGCCCCTCAAAGAGGCTGGAGAGAAAGTCTCTCTGCAAAGTGGTCATCCTCCTGCCCTTCAGTTCCCCATCTTTGTAGTTCCCTGAACCAAGTCTGGGAGAACTAGGAATCAAGAAGCAAAAAGGCACAGGAAAAGGGACAAACATCAGCCTTTCTTTGATCTGCTTCTTTGCCTCAGATCAAGTTTTTCCAATCCAGGCAGAGCAGATCAAGCCTGGGAGCCAGAATTCAGAGTACTTGAATATTTCATGATGTATTATGCAACACAAGTGGGGGTTTTTAATACTGAACATATGATGACCTCACATAAGTATGTCCCATCTTTAGGAAAAATGTTTTATGGTATTAATCTAATCTATATGAACCCAGGAATACAGGACTAAAAGGTATCTCTAGTGTCATCAAGTCCAATCTCCTGCTGTCACAGATAACCACATCATATGATCCCTCTCAAACTGAAGTGCACTTGGATACCATGGTGATGAGCACTTCATAAACACTACTGGTGGTGCTGTAGGATAAAATGGTTAACATTTTCAGAAGAGCAACACCTATATTCCAACAGGATGATTATTGACTACATAGATAAGTATTTTACAGATTTAAAGCATCACATAAAAACTCCTTTTAGGGCTTGGTGGAACCTAAGCTGAAATCAATGGAAGCCAAAGGATCAAGTACTTTGAGGGTCAGTTTTAAACACTGGGATGTTAGGAAATCTCTAGAGTAGGAAAGAATATAAAAAGGCGATGTGGAGAATGTCCGGTTGCATGCTATATGCATTGTGCACTGTTAGTATCCCAAGAGATGCATAGGCATTTAGTGAGCTGAGATTATAGCTATCTTAAGTTATTTTGGCAATAAACTTTATAAAACATATTAAGGTTATTTTTTTATATATTTATTTATTTATTTCCTTTCCTTTGAGTATCATCATAAACATGAGCCAACTAGACAGTGGCCTGATTCTACACTCCTTAGACACAATGATTTTTATTTAATCCCAAGTACATCTGTTGCTGAAGTATAACACTGTCCTTGGCTTGTCTACCTTTATTGTTTAGTTTTCAAAAATAACAATGCATTTTTTTCTTTTAAACCAAGGAGTCTTGGTATGTTTTACAACAGCTCTTTTTTGTGTTTCTGCGGAGTTTACCAGTTTCTACATAAACTTGAAAATCTCTCCTCTACAATATATCCTGGATTGAATCTGCTTCCTTTTAGAAGAAACCCTCCTTTAATAGCCACACCTTTATCATGCAAGCTGCCAGGGAAAGGAATTAAATTTAAAAAGAACCACCTTCTATTTACAGCCACAGGGAGAAGTAATTAAATTTAATGGAAGCTGCAGCTTCTAAATAAAGGCACAGAGACCTTCAACTCCTACCCAGCTGAAAATGAGGTTACGGGTTATGTGTTATGGGTTACATTCAAACCCAATATAACTCTATTATCTCCAGTGGGATTACACTAGGGATGTATTTTGGTATACTACACTCCTCCTTCCCTTCTCTGTATAGAAAAGCTAGAGATACACACCCATATTCTTGCAATTACAGAAAAAGGAGAACAGAAGCAAAGTGCAGTAGAAGCATAATAATGGACCCAGCAAAGATTACATTTCCCCTTTGTTCGTATTTTTCAATACTGTATATGTTTAGGTGAACAAATGATAGACTGAGGTAATCAAGGATTTTCTGAGTAACCTCAATGAGCAAGGAGAATGAATTCCTTCCATAGTAAATTTTTATCTCTTAATTTCTTACCCAATCTAAAGTTTCTGTTGCAAACAAAAAAGGAAAATGAATCTAACTCTTTCAGATAAAATATTCTCCACTGTGTTAGCAAAGGCTGGGATATGCTTTTGGAAGAAATTGAAAAAATCATTTCAAATGAATCTCCAACAGAAGATACAATTACAATTAAGTTTTTGTTAAAAGCCACCCCAATTCTGATACTGCAAGCCTGGCTCCCAAAAGAAAACAAAGTTGAACCAGGCTCCATGTAGAGGGACTAGACAAGCTATTACAATTTATTGATTCACATTTTTAAGGAAATGTCCTATAATTAAGTTCTTTGCGCAAATTTTGGACTTAGTCTAGGAAACAGACATTCGGTTTCTACCAGGAAAATCACTGATCTCCTAATAGAAACCAAAAGTATATAGATGTTCAGGCTTTTTCTCCTGGAGTAGAAATGGCCACTCTAGGAAAAAAATTACAACTCGGGTTAATTTGCTCCCAAGAAGCTGAGCACCTGTACACTTTCCCCCAGCGTAACTTCTCCTGTGGACCAGGAGGAGTGGAGCCAGAGGACAGTCTCCCCACCTTCCTGAGACTGCAGTCACCCCAGTCTTGAGAACACGTGTGTGGGGGCATCTGCTGCCCCATCCCATAGACCCGATGGTGAGGGGAACAGCAGCCACTGTTCTCTGCTTCTTTCTCAAGCTGGGCAGTCCCTGGTTTTGGGACAGCTCCCACCAGCTTTCCTTAGCTGTCCTACTGCTCAGCTGAGCAGTAGAGCAGCAATTTAAAAGCCAGAGGCTGGGACCAGAGTTGCTGCTAGCTTTTAAATTGCCACCCTGCTGCATGGCAAGAATCATACTAGTCTGGTTTAGCTCAAGCCACAGGAATAAGGCTCAACAGCACAAGCCCTTATCTGGTTTTGCAAGGACATGTGTGTGGGGCTAAAACAGGGGCGGGCAAAGTCCAGCCCATGGGCTAAATCCAGCCAGAAGTGGACTCCATTTCCCAGCAGGCTCTGTCTGCATGGCTGGAGCCCAGCCACAGCTGCACTGTGATAGCACAACAGTGGGGTAGCCATGGAGACTGGCCCCACCTGCACTGACAGGGCCCACAGCAGGGCAGGGCAGGGGGCTGCTCCAGAGCTGCTGGGATCTTGCGGTGGGGGCAGCTTGGTTTGGGGCCAAGGCAGAGCTTCAATCTGAAGCCTACATGCTCCAGGCAGGGGCCTGCAGGCAGTGAATTGCACCTCTGCCCTGGCCCGGGACCGAGCTGCCCCGCCTCAAGATCCCAGCAGCTCTGGAGTAGCCCCCTGCCCTGCCGTGCTGCATGCCCTGCCAGCACAGATGGGTCCAGTCTCCATGGCAACTCCAGCCTTGCACCATCACAGCGCAGCTGCGGCTGGGTCTCCATGGAGACCAGCCCCAGCCACTAGACAGGGGCTGCTGAGAAATGGAGTCTGGCTGCTGGCCAGATCCACCATTTTGCCCACCCCTGGGCTAGAATCTTCTTCAAGGGGCCAATCCCATCATCTTTCACATGAATGGGTGCAGAGAAAAAACACACAATAATATATATTCACACATCAAAAACGTTCAAAGGAGCTTGGTGAAGAATATGTATGACAGCAAGAGAATCTGTAAGACATCCAACACCTGGGTGTAAGGTGGTATACAGTATCAGGCAGTCATAACAGAAGGACCTCAGTGCATCTGAGACTGGGAGAAACTAGACCCTCACAAATAAACAGAGCAGGGGCAAGGCTTACATAGCTTCTTCCTAGAGGTTGGGGAAGAAGTATCAGCCCTGAAATCTTCTTCTTCCCAGGGAGGCTCCAGTTATGGAAGGTCAAATTCTGGGGGGTCCTGAGTACTCAGCGTTTCACAAGGCAGTGCTGAGGCACTTCACAGTGTCTATGGTTTTGAAAGCTTTGGTTTTGAGAGCTTGTCTCACCAAGCAAAATTAAACATTCGTAACTCAAGTCTTATTTAAACTTTTCCTGTTTGTTCAGGCCATTTTATGCCATTGCTATGTATTTACACAATTGCTGTAATTAGGTCAAATTGTTTAATTATTGTAACATGTGTGATCATGTAATCAGAACGTGTAATTATGATGTACAATTACATAATTACAATGTGTAATGACATTAGAGTGTAAATATCTTCTAAAATATTACGGAAAAAATGTACTATGGAGGCAGAAGGGGCCCACTTGTAAAGTTCAGTTTTCAAACAATTTCAGTTCAGTTCATAATGTAGCCTGACAGTTTTAATTTCCTCAGAGAAAGGGGAGCCTAATTTTATGCTCTTGAGAACTGATTTCAGTGGAGTACTGCCCATTTGCAGCACCAAGTGTGGAAATATAAACAAATAAGGCAGAAAACTTTTTTTAAAAAGAAAAATATTCTTGATATAACTAAAGAATGTTTTATTACACTTTATTATGAGAATGGATGAATCCCCTCTCTAATGCCATCTTTTATCCTAGAGCAAAATTTAAAAAACACAGAGATAGGAGGCTAAAACAACATAGCTTTAGTTACCATGACATGCTGCTGCAGTCAGCTAAAGTACCTAAATATCCCAGGGGTAAATCAAGGACCAGATTCTAAACTTGAGCATAGCTCCGTGGGCAGTGGCTTGGGCTGCTTTCTGGGTCTTATCACAACTTACAAAAATACCCAGAGGAAGGCATTGTACTGCCATTCCTAATCATTCCTGGGAGTTGGCGCTGCTTGTGCTCCATTCACTGACTCTGAGAAATAGACAACACTTTCCCTCCCATATTATCAAACGCATGGTTCACCAGAGACCCAGAACATTTGTGCGATGGCCAGATTCAGGTTCTCCGCAGGCCACCGCTCCTTCAGAGTGAAAATACATCAAGCTTTAAAGTAAAGTTGTCCTTTGACAGGGAGATGATGTAAGAATAGCACCACCTTATTCAAAATGCCTGTTCCCTGTATTTCCTTCTCATAATACTTACTTTACTAATTAAGATTTTGCATCTCCTAGCACTTGACACCCACCTCAGAAACAGGATAGTTAGTCCTGGTTCCAGCTGCAGAATCCTTATTGCTGGCTTAATGTGAACTTAAGTGCAATGAGTTTACAGTGTTGGCAGTAAGTGAAGCCACCATTTTCCTCACTCTCAGACTAAGCCCTCTACCTCATCATACTGCAAGCCTGAGAGCCCCATCCTCACATCCTGTACACAAATAGTGCCACAAATACTGTCCTCACCCCTTCCCTATTTACAGTAGGTAGGTGGAGAAAGAATGGCCCATGCACAGGTATTTAGCCTGATGATCTGGCCCTTAGACATCTGTCAATCTCACTTGCTAGGAAGTAAGAAATTCTTTAGCACACTGTAAAATATGCAATAGGAGCTATAACCCTGTGAAGTGAAAATCCTTTTTGACCCAGCTTATGCCTCTAAGCATAAGGATTAGTAGCCCTCATAAGTTTATATTGACTAAACCCACTGCAGATACTATTATTCTTATATATCTCTCAATAAAGCTTTCTTTAAAAAGGTGCATCTCCTAGAAACATTTACAATATAGTCTCCTCTTATTATAAAACTCTGATAATAGGCTACTTTGACTTCCAATAAACTTGTTGTTCCCTTCGGTATAGCATCCCTAAGGCTTGGCTTCAACCCAAACACAGCACTGTAACAAGGAAAATGTGTACAGTGTGCTTAAAAGATGCTTTATTTTTGAGCTTCTGGCCCATGTATTACTTTTCTAGTTCTTCCTCTGTCAGATGCAACTGTTCTTTAGACACAGGCACTTACAGCCTTCAAATATGGAAGTAAAAAATTAAAACTCTCCTGAAACATAACATCTAATCAATTTTCATGGCTGAGATTATGTTGGCAGACTGGTTATATAGTTTGAATCCTGCCAAGTAGTACAGAAATTCCAAATTCTCTCTCCTTTTAATTTCACAATAGACAAATCATCATAAAAAAGGACATGAGGAAGAAATATTTATCTTATGTTAATAATCCCCCTGAAAGCCTCGGAAACACTAGCAGTAACAAGGCCTTGCTGGCTCCTGACATTTAAAGACAAACTAACTTTTTGTACCTGCCAACCTTGACAAAAGCCAGAATGACTTTTTGTGTGCATGTCATCTGAGTGGAAATTCTCTCATGGGGGTGGTTTGCATTTTATGTTACATTAGATTATCTTGATAGGCCTGTCTCTTTTTTTAGCCATTTATGATAACACTTGTTATAAAATGAAAATTAAAGTAAAAAAAAATGGCTCTCAGCTGGGAAATTTATTGGCAAACATAATTACTAACTCAAATGTGATAAAGCCTTATAAATCACCTGCTCGTAAATTCAGTGCTGTAATCCTCTAAAAACTACCACAGGTCTTTACTGCTTTCTTCCCATAAAATTATACCGTGTTTTATCTGACATAAGGTTTGTGGGATTTTTAAAATATATGGAAGGTATGAAAGCACTTTGTATGAGAGCTGCTAAGATATATAAGAGTTAATTGCATTGTATTTTTATATGGTGATTGGTTTACAACAAGCTTGATCCTGCTCTGAAGATGAGTGAATACAGTGGTAAAAGACGATACCTTGATGCTTGGAACCATATAGACTGTGCCCCTGGAAAAGTAATAGTGATGATATGATAATACTGGAAATTTTAGTCAGTCCCATGAGTACATTTTAATTATGCACAGCACAGATTCCCAGGAATGCTCTATCATGACTTCCACCAAAAGCAACTGCCAGATGGGCCAAGTGACCTAGTCTTTTTAACATACTGTTGATCCATCTTGAGAACTGTGCTGAAATGTTTTATAATAGAGTTGACTTTGTGATATTTCATACAAGTGCCCCAGACAGGACCTCAAACTGAACCTAAACCACTGTTATGAGAATTCAGTGTTTAGGAAACAATGTAAGCATTGAGGGCTTGAGTCATAAATGTTGCTTTTTTGCTATTTAAAGTGCTTTATTGCCATGACTTAGCAGAAGTGCATGGCTTTACGGCACTTCAAAATGGGTACAAATGCTTTAAATTAACCCTTGTTAAATGAGGTATTAAATTTGAAGCACTATATTTTATAGCACTTTAGCAGCATACAGCACTTTAAATAACTTCTGTAGACTGGTCAAATCTCTGACCAGCGGAGAAGCCCCAGGAGGCTGCAGAGCATGCCCTACCCCCTAACCTGGAAAGTGCAGGGTTCCCTTCCTACCCTGCTCCCCCACCCCCCACCACTGCATTTCTGTCTATAACTTTATAATGCTGTAAAAAGTGCTCTAAACTAGAATGCTTTAACACCTGCATGGAGCACTTCTGTACACAGCCTAAGTCAAAGGAAGCATAAATGTTAAAGAAAAGGATATGCAACACTTGGAGCCCTTAGTAGTGGGAGATTCCTTTTCAAGGCTCACCCGTCCATTTGCATCCTGCAAGCTGCAGGATTTGGCCTTGATGCTTCATGCTTATGGAAGTAAACAGCTTAAGAAAAGCATCATGCACTTTGACTAAGTAGACCCCCCCACACACACACACCTCTGCCAACCTTTGCCACTTCTGTTATTGCTATTCTCCATCTCCATTTTTGAACAGCTAATTTCCTTCCTTGTGTGTGATGCAATATGCAAAAAGAAGTCTGAGATAAGTTTTCATTTTAGCCTATGATTCAAGTCAAAAATTTGCCTCCCACCTCAAGTGGTGAAACTATATTGACTTACTGTGTCATGTAACACCCTGGATGTACCTAGATGGAACAGCAGCACTTTGGTTATGCTGACCTGGCAGTGCCTCATTGCCAGACAGGAAGGCCAGAATTGTGATACACATATGCATACACAGCACAAGTCTTATAAAATCAGAGGCATCTAGTCTGCAATGCTCTCAAGAGCAGCAGCCAAATTTATCTGATTGTGGGCACCTAACCATCTGAACAGCATTCTGAACTGATGCATTACAGGGAAGGATGTCATCATGAAATATTCCTCTCAAAAAGAAAGAAACACTTTAAAATATACCACCATTGAGAAGAACAAATGACTTTAAAATCAAAAGAGACTTTATAGTAAGCTATGGCAGCCAGATGCAGCAATCTACAGCAGATGTCATGTTATTTGCATCAGTATAGTTCTTAGGAAGCTGTAAGTTTTCTGGAAAACTAGTCAAGAGATGTTTTCTAAACATAAAAATCCTTATACATTTTAGATGGTGAAGCCATACTTGGAACTAATTTCCAAAGGAAACTATTTTGCCTTTTCTGTTATATTGTTGGGGTAAACTATAAGCTGTTTTCTTATTCTATTTTCATGATATCTTTTTTTTCTTTAAATGCTGTAGTCTCCATGACCTGTGATTTTTCTTTAAATCAAACAAATTAAATCAGTATACAATATACAGACTATTTACCCTTTAATTATTTGGTCAGGAAATGGCCCTCAAGATACAACATTTCTTTTAGAACCATGTTCTGTACAAAGCACATTTCAACCTATGTCAGATTAAGATATGTCTATCTTAAAATGTTTATTTTAAAATAAATGCTGAGGCAAAAATCAATTAGTCCTTTTTACTTAAAAGAGAAGTTTGTGTAACTTAGTATTTTGTTAATTGAGATTTAAAAATCTTTTTTTCCTTGATAAATGGGCCTGTAATATCATTTTTGTCACATACATATTGGAGTATTTCAGTACGAAATTATATTGGATATGCATTATGAATTGGATATTATATGGATAAGAATTCAAGGAGGGACATACCTTTATTTTTCGCTCAGTATTTTTTTTTATTATGGCTCAATTTTAAAGATGCTGAACTCCCTGCACTCTCACTGCCTTGAAAGGAATGCTTAGCACTTTGCCGGTTCAAATCTTACAAATGCTTAAGATTACAACATCAATGACCAAACTGTTTAGGTACTGAGCTACAATAAATAGTATATGCATGTTTATGTGTATAAATATATATTTAATATGTACAGGGGTCAACATTTGCAAGAGAAGACTAGAAAAGAATGCATAAATAAATTCAAGCTCTATTTGTGGAACTTTATTTTTTCCTAGAAATCAGAGTTTAATGTGCATTTTAGAAAAGTGTTCTCAGAGAAAATAGAATACGGTAACTGTTTGTGGAGATGAGGTAGTTTATGTGATATCTGTGCTTAATTAAAGGTTTTTGGATCTGTTTTTTTATGAATATATAGAAGTAATTACCATTCTTTTTCCTTCCGATAAAACTGACATGTAATAGAGCCTTCTCTTGCTGTCTCCCTGTAAATGTTGCTTGGCATTCTAAAGCCATTACCACAGCAGCATATTTCCTGTGGTTTTTATAGAAGGCTGGAGACCTGAACAATCAGGATTATAATTTTATACTCTTGTTTGTTTTACCACTTGTGTGATAACATGATTAAAATAGTAAATGTCAAATCATTCTTCAAATATATTATGCCTCTGTTCTTCAGGCCAATTTTTCACAGAGATGCTTAATTTTAATGTCCTGAGGTTTTAAAGGTTTGTGAAACTAGTCCCAACACGCAGGCAAGAACACTAACAAAATTGTACATCCCAATCCCAGGCCATTTTTTTATGCTTTACACTTTTTTGTAGCACTCAGTGCCTCACAGCAATGAATGTATTTATCCTTCAAACACCCCTATGGGTTCAGCATTGTTACCCCCATTATACTACAAAACCATACAGGAAGCTAAGATTCTAGTTAAGGAGAGAGATGCAAAGGACCTTCAAGTAAAATAATGAAAATCTATAGGTAAATTTTAGATGCTGCTTCTAGCAACAGAACCTGTTTGTCTAGATGGAAAAACCCTGAACTATAAACTGATTGGGAATTCATTGAAATGTACTAAAACCATTTGGGGTCTTCTTTATTTGCATTTCATTACATATGATTAAAACTAAATGGGCTCCATTCCCTTCCTTATTTCTTTGATCTTGGATTATTCATTACTATTTATATTATCCAAAATGTTGTTCTAGGCATTTTCTAAGACAGCTCCTTGCCCTGAACAACATACAGTAAGTCTATACTACTGCAGTGGCACTTATCTTTCTAAAGTACCTTTTTGGCCCTGTTATTGTGGTATTTAAGCACCCCAGAATGCAATGTAATTATTTTCACAGCACCTTGTGAGGTAGGTGGTCCTGTTACTGTGGTAGCTAAGCACCTCAGCATCCCCATGAGATAGGGAAGTGCTATTATCCCCATTTTTAAGATAAACTGAGTATCTGATCCTCAAAGCTACTTACACCCTAATTTCTACTAACTTCAAAAAGACTTAGGAACCAAGGATGTGTGTAGATGAAATGGGGGCCCTAAATTGAAGCGGTGGGTTTTTAAAAACATCGCTTCAATTTAGGGCAAAGTAAACCCCTGCATTGTGTACAACCGTGCCTTACCTGCCTTTCCAGCAGCGGGGAGAGGAGAGCTTGCTGCTGGGGGACAGAGTGGCTTCTGGGCTGCAGGAGGAGGTGGGGGGCTAGTGCTCCCCCAGGGGGCACCCACTCACAGGCACCCAGCTCAGGCAGTCCCAGGGGGCACCACAGCCATGGAGGGAAGGACTGGGTCCCTGCACAGTTCATACAGGCAAGCAGGTGCAGGGCGGGGAGGGGGCGGGAATCAGGCTCAGCATTTTTTTTTTTTCCTTCAGTGAAGTCTGCCTTCTCGGGCTGCTGCCAGGCTGCCTGCATGGGCTGCCTGCACAGCCCCTGAGCCACACAGAGTCTGGTGCTTTGCTTAACGGCTGTAGAGCAGCAAACTAGAACTCCTCAGAGGTGTTTTAGTTTGCTGTGCCCCAAAGTCATTTAAGGCACATTACACCACCGAATGTGCTACAGCAGTTGGAATTAATGCACCAACACATGCAAACACCAACACAATTAAAGTGGTGCAAAAGCATTTAACACACTTTAAAGTGTCATGCACACATGCCCCTCATTTCATATATACACACCCGTAAGCACCTTGGAGGATCTGGGCATAAACTGTTTATCCAAGGTCACGCAAAAGGCTCACAGGAAAGTAGATCCTTAGAAAATCCAGGTAATTCCTTCTTTGGGCTGTATGCCTCTCATTACTTAGTGTTTTTACATGTGCTCCAGGGTGTAGGGGGGTGGCACTTTAATTAGAGCAGCTCTCAGGAACTAAAGTGCCCTCACCGCCATTTTGAAGCATGTGAATGCTGGATACATGTGACACCAAGGCTGCTGGAGTGTGCCAATTAGCATGCTCCAACAGACTCGATTAATGGAGTCTGCTCTGATGCATGCTAATTAGCATACGTCATAGCAGGCATCAGGCATGTGTGGAGGTGCCCATTAAGGCTCTGCACTGTTTTGACTCCCAAGCATTCTGTGCATTTTCTTTCCCTCGTCGACAGCACATCTGGCTTTACATTGCACAGCAGCATTAATATACTGCTAGGTAAAGCTACAATTTGAATTTCTCTTTGCTAAATATGTTGTTCTCCCACCACAATCTCAGAGTGTTGGTTTTGATTATAAACACCTCCTACATCCCTGCTGAGCAGACTGCTATTCTCCCACTCCTACAAATGCAACAGGAAGGTTGCCAATAGAGAGCAACCCTCAGTGAGGAAACCCCATAGAGAAATTCCATGCTACAAGCAGAATATTCATACAGCCTTGCTCCAGGGTCAATTAGAAATAGACAATTCAGGATAAATACTGAGCTTCCTAAGGATTTTGCTTCATTTTCCACTACCTAAGTTACCACGTATTAATAATCAAAGCTTCTGGCCCTTCAGCTTGGCATAACTAGCCTTAACAAACATGAATTGAAAATACATAAGATACATTTTTAATGAATGTAAAGCCCAACAAACTAAACAATAAAATTGGTCAAATATTTCCCATAAATGTCTATAACAGAGAAATAGCCTTGTATTTACAACAGTAGGAACTTTTTCCTTTATTTTTTTCATATTTGTACAGAAAGAAACACAATGTTGCTATTGTTGCCTCACTTCCTGATCTATCTCCCTCTTTTTTAGCACTGAGAAAGGAAGAAAAAGAGAAAAACAACCATGTGACTTTAATGGAAATTTGGGAGGTTTTTTTTTTCCAGATATCTTCATAGTAGAGCTCCTAAGAAAAGCTGCATGCTTAAAATTTGTGATCCTTCAATCATATCCTTGTAACCCTCACCCCAGTCCTAGAACAGCTCATGGCCTCAGGTATCCATCAGGCCAATCATCTATCCAAGCTCTTCAGACCAGGGACCTTGTCTTTGTGGTTGACATCCACACCACATCCCTTACTCCCTTTACTCCCACTGTAACAGGGTGAAGATTAACCCTGTTCCTAAGGGAAGGTTGAAGGGGCTTATTAGACAAGCAGTAAAGAGAACATGAGTCAAAGACCAAAGACAGGGCAAGGACAATTACTCACAAGGTTCAGCTGAGTTGGTAGCACACCAGGAAACAACTAGAACTTCATGATCAATCTGGCCATTGGCAACAAATAAAATGACTAGGAGGGGAACAGTTCCTCGCCCTGCAGGGCACCATGAGAAACAGAGAGGAATGGTGAGGTGAGCTGGTGCAGAGAAAAAGAGACAGCAGACAAACCACTGAACTGAAAGACACCAGGCCAGAGTCAGGCTCAGTGGGTGAGGATGTAACCACTTTGAAACCCACTCACAAAGAAGTGAAGAAAGAAGAGATACTTACCTTCATAAAGGCCAACAATCAGGACGATCAGTGGAGAAAATAAAGTTATTAAGGAGCCAACCTACTGGCAGGCAGCCTAAAGGAGCATGGATGTCGGCCGGTTGGTTAGTTAGCCACCGCTAGAAATTTACGGGAAGCACCACGATAAACCAATTCACTTTTACTTTCTGTGTGGGGTGATTGACTAAACTACATCTTGTTGGGGAATTTACTTTCTCTTTAGTCCATCAAGTCAAGGCGTGGCAGGTGAGTCCCCAAGGAGAAAATTCATTAATCACTTGGAATCCCACCACACCCATCTGCTCCTGTTCCACACCTGTTATACCCAGTACTGAGGCAGTGAAGGTGCTGTGGGGACACTTTCCACTGCTGCTTTCAAGCTCTCTGTCTCTAGCTTTGGCAAACGTGAACGGGACACACTCAGCAGCAGTCCTCACTCAGAGCATGGGGGATACAGTATAAACATAGAAAACCACAAAGGGTAATGTACCTTGCCTAGGCACTGTATGATAATAGTGTTATTAATGCTGCCTGGAAGAAACAGTTAAATATAAGAACATGGATAGTGACCTGTGCCAGTTCTCTGGAGTTTTGGAATGCTGAAAGCTTTTTGGAATGGCCATTTCCAAGCATTAATCTACATATAGCAGGTTTGGGTTTTTTTATCTATGCATAACAGGTGTTTTTACTCACACCAATATTACATTACTTTCTCTCATACAGAACCAGTCTCAGTCACAGTTTTCAGGTCACTTCCCTCCCAAAACAAAATCAGTCGCAACATAATACAATAATTTAAACCTATGAACAAATATGCTCATTTCTGATAACATCTTATAACATTTTCAGGTGTTTTCCATTCTTAAAAAAAGACAGAGACCATGCTTTAGTCCCTCAGCACAACCAGGCCATAACCTTGACCAGAGTTTCTAGGCATTACCACAATTCAATTAATAATGAAGCTCCCTGACCTTCCTTAACCAATGATATTATGTGATAAGTTCTGTTCATTTAGGGTCCAATCCTGCTCCCACTGACAGCAATGGGAAGATTTTCATTCATTTTAGTAGAAGTTGGGCAAACACCCATGGCAAACACTTAGGCACATTTTTAAATACTAAGTACCATCATTGAAATCAAAAAGATTATTCGTGTGTTTAAGTGCTCTGCTGAATGAGAAAATCCTACACTTATTCATAAAGCCCAGAGGAAGAGACTAAAACATTTACAGAAAATGGATCAGTAATATGTTTTGCTCTTTTAAAATGGGTTACTTGCATCTCCTGTATTTATTTATATATTTATATATTTATTGAACATGGCAAAGTTTACTTTAAATTGAATCTTAAGAACATTAGTTTTAAGGCTTTTATCCTTATTGGAAACATATTTTTTTCAGCAAATTTGGATGAGGGGGTGGAAAGCACACTGTCCAAGTTTGCTGATGACACTAAGATGTGGGGCGAGGTGGGCACACTTGAAGGGAGACAGAGGCTGCAACTAGATTTAGACAGACTAGAACAGTGGGCAGACGACAATAGGATGGGGTTCAACATAGACAAATGCAGGGTGCTGCACTTTGGAAGAAGGAATCCACAGCACACATACAGGCTGGGGAGCTCCCCTCTTGAAAGCACAGAGGCAGAAAGGGACCTTGGAGTCATTATTGACTCCAAGATGAATATGAGCCGCCAATGCCAGACGCAGCCAGCTATACCTTGGTCATGCATCCAAGGTACATCTCAAGCCAGTCCAGAGAGGTGATACCTATGCAACTTTGGTCGGGCCTCAATAGGAATACTGTGTCTAGTACTGGGCGTTTCACTTTTAAAAAGATGTGGACAGCCTGAAGAGGGTTCAGAGGAAGGCCACCCACTTGGTGAGACGGCAGCAAGACAGGCCCGATGAGAAGAGACTGAGGGACCTGTTCAGCCTCAGCAAGAGGAGGCTGAGGGGTGACCTGGTGGCTGCCTACAAACTCATCAGGGGAGATCAACAGCAAACAGGTAGAGCCCTTTTCTCCCCAGCACCACCTGGGGTGATGAGGAACAATGGTGATAAACTGATGGAGAACAGGATTAGGTTAGAGATCAGAAGGCAATATTTTACAGTTAGGGTGGTGAAAATCTGGATCCAGCTTCCCAGGGAAGTGGTCCTCACCCCTACCTTGGGCAAATTCAAGAGGAGGTTGGATGATCACCTGTCTGCGGTCTTGTGAACCCAGCATTCATTCCTGCCTGTGGCAGGGGGTCAGGCTAGATGATCTGTTCAGGTCCCTCCTGACCCTAGCTACTATGAAATTATTTCATTTCTCCTAGTTAAATGATTTATGCACACCCAGGGAATGCTCAGGGCACAACACTGGTACACTGGGGGCCTGGCCCCAGGGAGCCTCCCCAGAGAGGCCCCATGCAGGGAGGGAGTGGGGTGTGGATATCTCCTCATCCCAAGCATCTGTGCCCCCCTGACCCTGGGCCCTGTGGGCTGGGCAGCAGTGCAGCAAAGTGATTGGCCTGCAGGGAGTTGGGGGGGAGTGGGGTCTGGAGCCATGGTACCAGGTGCTGCTAAGAGCCTGCCCTGTTATGCCCTGGGAACAGGCCAGGGAGGCAGGCTGCCTGCAACCAACACCCAGTAGCCACCAGCCCCTGCGGAGCCAGCAGGGATGTGTGGCTCAGCCGGCAGCCACCTGGGCCCAGACCTGCCCAGCTGATTTACCATGGTCCCTGGGCACTCACGCATGCCCAACTCCCAATCTGAGCCCTTTTTATCCCAGATCTAATTCTTGGAATCATATTGACAGTAACACCCATTCTCACCAATCATACAAGTGCAACCAATCATACGAGTGCCAGCTCTGGAAAGAGATGTGCGGGTGAAAGCCCTCTGTGCCCCCACGAGCCCAGGAACACCAACAGAGACCCCAGGACCCCTGCTGAGCCCTGGCCTGCCCTCAGGTAAGCAGAGGCCCATGGTGGGAGGGACATAGACAGCTGGGAGGCAGCTGAGGGGGCCGAGGAAGGTCATGTCCCACTCCCGGCTCCTACTTGGCCCAGCCCCACAAGGAAGCTGCACAACTGGGCTGCTATTGCACGAGACATGTTGGGGGTTATTTACCTGTTCCCTCCTTTGGTGCGTGGGAGGGACTCTCCTTAGTCCCCCAAGAGCAGCATGGCACTGTCCAGCCCTTCTGCACATGCACACAGTTTTAAAAGGGCCCAACAATGGCAGAAGCTGCATTTGTGTCCCGGCTCCAGAGAGAGATGCATGGGTGAAAGCCCACTGTGCCTCCGTGAGCCCAGGGACTCCAGGAGAGACCCCAGAACCGCCAACGAGACCCAGCCTACCCACAGGTAAGCAGGGGGCCATGGTGGGAGAGACATAGACAGCTGGGAGACGGCTGAGTGGGCCGAGGAGGGTCATGCCCCCCCTCAGCTCCTACTTGGTCCAGCCCCCCAGGGAGCCATGCGACTGGGCTACTGGCATGCGAGCCAGGTTAGGAGAGGTATTTACCTGTCCCCTCCTTTGGTGGGGGGAGGGACTCCCTTTAGCCCCCTGAGAGCAGCGTGGCACTGGCTGACCCTTCTGCACATGCGCACAGTTTAAAAATGGCCCGACAATGGCAGAAGCCGCATTTGGGTCCCAGCTTCAGAAAAAGATGCACTGGTGAAAGCCCACTGTGCCCCTGTGAGCCCAGGAACCCCAGGAGAGACCCGGACCCCTGACAAGCCTCGGCCTGCCCGCAGGTAAGCAGGGGCCCAAGGTGGGAGGGACGTAGACAGCTGGGAGGCAGCTGAGAGGGGCTAAGGAGGGTCACGCCCTCCCCCAGCTGCTACTTCATCCAGCCACCCAGGGACCAAGTGACTAGAGGCTCACAAACAGGCTGCACAAACAGGTGTCCTCCTGGGCCCAGCACTTGAGTTAGCAAGGGAGTTTGCACAGGAGTGTGAGTGGCAGGGCCCGCAGCCCTGCCTGTGAGTCTTCTAGGGCAGACAGTCCTAGCTGCAGCTGGTCTACCAGCGTCATGATGTGGATGGGCACATGCCACACCCCGAGGGTCCCCGAGGGGTAGGCAACCTCCCCCTCTGGCACCTCAGATACCTCCACCCAGACAGAGTCCATGTTTCCAGGCTCCACACAGATGGAGCCTCTGACTCTCAGCTGGGGGGGCTGCCTAACACTTTTTCAGGCTCTGGAGTCCAGAAGCATGGCCACCTCCCCTTGTGAGGTCTGCTCCCTTTTAGAGTCTCCGGCGTGCCAGCTGGAGGAGCTCCAGGCCACAGTCCAGAGACTGCGTGCTAACAGGGATGATGAGTGGGAGATAGACTCCTACTGCCAGGCCCTTCTCCCACTGGAGGTGGAAGGTACTCAAGTCACCTTCTAGGACAAAGACATCCCATGCTGTCCAGCCAAGGGGTTGGACCAAGGTGGTCAAGGGCCCCAAGGCCCGCCACACCAAGGTCCCTGCCCCGCTGGAGCTTTGCAACAGGTATGAACCTCTTGCAGCCTCAGCAAAGCCTGCCAAGCTGCCAACTCCTGCAGGCAACACAGGCTCAACTCTAGCTACTGCCCCCACTCTCCCCAAGACAAAATGCAAAGTGTTTGTCATGGGAGACTCCATCCTGAGGGGGCAATCTGCCACCCTGACCCCTTAGCCCAGGAAGTCTGCTGCTTCCCATGAGCCTGAATCCAAGGCATTGCAGAGAAGATCCCCGAGCTCCTCCAGCCCACTGACCACTACCCTATGCTCCTTATCTATGTGGGCAAAAATGACAACTCAGAGTGCTCCCAGCCAGGTCATGAAGTGCTACAGGAATTTGCGAGTGGGGCTTAAGAGGTTGGGGGCGCATGTGGTGTTTTCATCAATCCTCCCAGTTTCAGGATATGGGCTGAGGAGGGAAAGGAGGATCAAGCTAGTGAACCAAAGACTGCGGCGCTGGTGTCATAGGGAAGGCTTTGGCTTCTATGACCACAGTCTGCTCTTTGGTGAGAGAGGCAGTCAGCTGCTGGGAAGGGACAGCCTCCATCTCTCTCCACTGGGGAGGAGGCTCTTCTCAGCCAGACAGGCTGACCTGCTCCACCAGGCTTTAAATTAAGCCCACTGGGGCATGGGGGGGACTACTGCCACCACTGGCCCACTGATCAACCCTTGCGAAGCCAGCGGGCCAAGGCACTTAAAGAAGCCCACCCCTACCCCAGCCCTGGAACAATCCGTAGGCAAGGCAAGGGCCCCCAAAGGGACACTTGTGTGCCTGTACACAAATGCCAGGAGCTTGGAGATTGTACTAGAAAAACTTGTCCTCCTGCTAAACACAAATAATTACAATGACATAGGGATAATGGAGACCTGGTGGGACTCCACCCATGACTGGGCTATAGGTATAGACAGGTATACATTGTACAGGAGAGATCGAGTGGACAAAAGAGGCGGGGGTGTAGCTTTCCATGTCAAGGAAAGCTACGTGTCCCTGAAAGCTGCCATTGGTACCCAGGGTGGATGACTGGAGACCCTTTGGGTTAAAATCCGCAGGGAACACAGTACAGGGGACATAATGGTGGGAGTCTACTACAGACCCCCTGCCCAGGATCAAGAGCTTGACCAGGAGTTCACCAGGGAATTGGCTGCGGCCGCATGCTCCCAGTGCACGGTTGTCATGGAAGACTTCAACTACCCAGACATCTCATGGGAAGAGCACTCGGCCAAATCCGAGCAGTCGCAAAGCTCTCTCTCATGCATGGACGAGCTCTATCTGATGCAAGAAGTCTACGGGCCAATGAGAGGCAAAGTGCTGCTCAACCTAGTGCTGGCAATGGGGGATGACCTAATCAGTGACCTAACAATCAAAGGAAAGCTGGGTGACAGTGACCATGAGCTGATTACCTTCACCATCCACCATAAAGCTGGCACATCAGTTAGCAATACAGAAGTCCTCGACTTCAGGAAAGCTGACTTCGATAAGCTAAGGAGGCTTGTCAGTCAGGCCCTAAAGGGCCACAACCCAAAGGGGAGGGGAGCTCAGGACAAGTGGTTGCTCCTCAAGGGAGCAATCCTGGATGCACAAAGAAAGTCTATCCCATCTCAGAGGAAAGGCAGCAAAAGGGCACAGCAGCCCCCTTGGCTCTCCAGAGAATTAACGGACCACCTGCATCTAAAAAGAAAGACCTACAAAGGATGGAGAACTGGATCTACCTCCAAGAAGAAATACTCTGCACCGGTCCAGACCTGCAGGGAGCAAACCAGGAAAGCCAAGGCTGCGACGGAACTCTAGCAAGCTGCAAATATCAAGGACAATAAAAAGTCCTTTTTTAGATATGTGGGGAGCCGGAGGAAAAGCAAGGGCAATATTAGACCCCTGCTAAACCAGATGGGACAACTGACAACCAACACCCAATAATTAGATTCTATACCTG
>NW_017729028.1:1261110-1300955 GCF_001723915.1 Gavialis gangeticus | reverse complement strand
AGCAAACTTGCTATATGGGTACTTTGTGTCAGTTTTTCATCAGTCCCATGGGACACCCTTACTCACTGAGGGACAAGGAGGCCCGGGTGAGGGAGATTTCTTACCCTCCATCAATGCTGACCTCATGAAGGAACACCTTGAGAGGCTGGATACCTTCAAGTAAGCCAGCCCTGACAGTTTACACCCCAAGGTACTCAAGGAGCTAGCTAGGATCATAGCTCAGCCTGGCATGGATCTTTGAGAACTCCTGGCAATCTGGTGAAATGCCCGAAGACTGGAAGAAGGCCAATGTGGTGCCTATCTTCAAGAAAGGGAGGAAAGTGGATCCGGCAAACTACAGGCCCATCAGCCTGACCTCTATCCCAGGGAAGGTCTTAGAAAAGATTATCAAAGAGGCCATCCTTAACAGACTAGCTGATGGCAACATCCTGAGGGATAGCCAGCATGGGTTTGTTGTGGGTAGGTCTTGCTTGACCAACCTCATTTCCTTTTATGACCAGGTGACCTATCACCTGGACAAGGGAGAAGAGATTGATGTCATATATCTTGACTTCAAAAAAGCCTTCGATCTGGTATCCCACGATCACCTCTTGGCAAAACTGGCTAACTGCAGCCTCAGCCTCACCACAATCCATTGGCTGTGGAATCAGCTCCACAGTAGGACCTAGAGGGTGGTGGCTGACGGAAGTTAATTGTCGTGGTGCCCTGTGACCAGTGGATTCCCTTGAGGCTCTGTCCTAGGGCCTATACTATTTAACATCTTCATTAATGATGTAGACGTTGGTGTCAGAAGCTGACTGGCCAAGTTCGCCAACGACACCAAATTCTGGGGTAAAGCATCCACACCTGAGGACAGGAGGGTGATCCAAGCAGACTTTGACAGGCTCAGGAAATGGGCAGACAAGAACCTGATGGTGTTTAACACCAAAAATGCAAGGTTCTCCACCTTGGGAGGAAAAACCTGCACCATGCTTATAGGCTCAGCAGTGCTATGCTGGCTAGCACTACAGACAAAAGGGACTTGGGGGTCACAATTGACCACAAGATGAACATAAGCCTTCAGTGCAATGCTGCGGCTAGCAAAGTGAGAAAATGCTGGCTTGCATCCATAGATGTTTCTCAAGCAAATCCCAGAACGTCATTGTCCCGTTGCACTCGGTGAGGCCACAGCTGGAGTATTGTGTCCAGTTTTGGGCTCCACAATTCAAAAAGGATGTGGAGAAGCTTGAGAGAGTCCAGAGAAGAGCCACATGTATGATCAAAAGTCAGGAAAACAGACCTCATGATGAGAGGCTGAGAGCCATGGGACTCTTCAGCGTGACAAAGCACAGGCTCAGGGGTGACCTGGTGGCCACCTGTAAGTTTATCAGGGGTGCTCACCAGGATCTGGGGGAACATCTGTTAACCAGAGTGCCCCAAGGAATGACAAGGTCGAATGGTCACAAACTCCTCCATGACCATTTCAGGCTGGACATAAGGAAGAAATTCTTTACTGTCCAAGCCCGCAAGGTTTGGAATAGACTGCTACCAGAGGTGGTTCAAAGCACCTACTTTGAATGCCTTCAAGAAACATTTGGATGCATATCTTGCTGGGATCCTATGATCCTTGATGATTTCCTGCCCCTGGGGAGAGGGCTGGACTTGATCTTCTAAGGTCCCTTCCTGCCCTGGTATCTATGAATCTATACAAAGTCACACAAGAGTCCACATCCCTGGCCACTTTCCATAAAATGCAATTCCATGCAGGGATTCCAGGAAGGAAGGAAAGGACATTTCATACATGTGCAGTTGTAGATCTTCTGTACACTCAGAATCCAACCTCCAACCCAGCAAGAATTGCCTGTGCAATTTCTGGTTCAACATAACAAGCCCAGAGGAGTGTTTAATCAAATAAAGACTGAAGTGGTGTTCTCCCAAAACACTTATCCTACTATCTGAGGCAAAATCTGTTATCTGAGCCCTACTGGGCATTTCTGAGCATGCCCCTTCCCCTACATAAATACAAAGGACATGGACAAAAGAAGAGAGGTAGAGGTAAAGAGAGGACACTTGTCCTAGGTTAAGGAAAAGACCATAGGATAATCTACAGGACTTTTCTTTGACTCAAAAAAGAAGAGTGGTAGGAAGGGAGAGGAGTTTCGCTAGAATACTCTGCAACCACACAGAGATCAGAACTGGACAGCTAGAAAGGCCTAGTAACCTCCTGAGATGGAACACATCAATGATTAGACACATTTCTTAAGCTGAACAGGAAAGTTTACTTATGATAAAGAAGTCTTGCCTAAACATCACCATTTGAGAACTAAAGAAATGAGACTTGGATGCAGGGGCTAACTGGCCAAATGTTTGGCTGCGAGCGCTGGGTCCTGATACCTTGAGAAGATGATGCTCTTCTCAAACTCTGCAAAGCCCAGGTGACAAAAACTACACTACCATCCTTTTGGGTATGTACAGCCAAAACAGTTCTACAGCTTTAAATGGGGTTGGGGACTAATTAGCCATGGTCCAGTTAAATTTACTGTAACTGTTCCATCTGTCTACTTAAACCTATGATAAATTTAAGCTAAATTATAATAAACTTACCATTTGCTGGATTCAGAGGCAAATTATTGGGGCATGTCTTCACTTACTGAGGAATAAGAGCAGATAAAGAAAATAGTTATTACAGTCCAGCTTTTGTAACTCACAAAGTCCTGGACAATAAGGGCAGAAAGCACTTAAAGTGGTATGTAATTGTTTGTCTGTCACACACTAAGAAATCATTTCCGAAAAAAGATCAAAAGAGAACGTGTTTATTTGACTAAGCCTGGTCAAATAAGTATAGAAGAAGTGCAATTATTACATTGGAATTTTATATTTAAACTGGATGCTTATCTTGCTGGGATCCTATGACCCTAGCTGACTTCCTGCCGTTCGGGCAGGGGGCTGGACTCAATGATCTTCTGAGGTCCCTTCCAGCCCTAATGTCTATGAAATCTATGAAATTTAAATATAGGTAACAGAAACAAAGTTATTCATACTACTTCAAATACCATTTACAATGGTTTATATTATTTGCAACATTTCCTGTGTATGATGTTTGATGTTTCCCTAAGAAATTCTATGGTCATTTCTTTAAAGTGGACCAGGAATACTAAGACTTTTTTTTATCAGGTATGACAGCTCTGAGGTTGAATTCTATATAATGCTTTCTGAAAAGATAGAAGTCTGGCATCAGCAAGGAGTTAAGTTGCAAGAAGAAAGGAAGTGCATTAGACAGATAAAAAAAAGCATCAGCAATTATACCCCATTACAACAGAACCTTTGAGCCAAAAATAGTACATGCCATAAGATTGCAAAGCACACACAAAGCCAATCCTAGTGATAAAAATAGAAAGGAAGATACAGTACCAAGTAAGGCATCAAAAGGCTTAAACTTTGGGTGTTACACATGCTCCGCAGGTGGGGTGCTTTAATTAAAGTATCTCCAAGAGCTGCTCTAATTAAAGCACCTGCAGCATCTTGTGTATCAGTGTCCCCACTTTTCAAAATGGTGGTGGGGGTGCTATAACTAAAGTTCATCAAATTAGCTTTAGTTAAAGCGCCCCTGCCACCACTTTGAAGTGCTCAGACAATGATGCGCAAGACACAGAAGCTGGCTGAAGTACACTAATTAGCATGCTCCAGCAGACTCAATTAATGCCTTTTTCAGAAAGCATTCATCACGTCTGCTCTGACACTCTGTAATTACAATGTGTCAGAGCAGCCTCCCCACATGTGTATAAGCACCCTTTTTTTCCAACTCTGCCACTGATCTACTATATAACCTCAAACAAGGCACATTATCCCGATAATACCAATGGGTCAACTGAAGCACATAGGAGTTCTGATGCTTACCTACTTATACTTACCTTATACCTCAAAACTGTTTTGAGGTATAAGGATGAAACTCCTATGTAATAGCTAAGCATTCTTAATTAATGTGGGGGACGAAGCAAACAAACAAAAAAGTCTTTTAGAGCTTTTAGACCTTGCTATTAGGCCAATTTATGACATGTTCATCCTAAATATCCTCGTGTCGCGTTACTTGAGAACCCTGCTTGGTTTAGGACAAAGACTATTGTGAATCTGAATGCTCCTGAACTACAGAAAAGGAGCCTGGATCAAAATCCAGATCCAAATTTTGCAGGTCCCTATTTGCATTTGGAATAGCACTCTACTGACCAATAACATGAGCACTGCCGCCCTCTCCCTAATACATATTAACCAAAAGCTAAATGACTGCTAACAGGAGTTCTCTGAAGCTGCCCCCCCCCGCCCCCCACCACCCCCACACACTTTGAACTAAAGTCTGTGTGTCATCACTTTATGGCATTTAGAGCTCTAAAAGGCTCCCCAGCTCTGCCATGAGCATTGGTTAAAGCCATTTTCTTTAAGAGTTTTAGGGTATTAGACCCAAGTGCATTTCTGAAAAGTCTCAAATGGAGCAGATAAAAGGGCAAGCAATACATATAAAAAGGAATATTCTTAACTTGATACCTGGCAAAAAAGGGGCGATTTCTGTAGCTGTTGATTTCACAAATCATTAAACATAACAGCAAACATAAAGTGAATGTTTCCTGCCCCATTTTGAAATGTAGTGTCACAGGGTAAAGTCGTAATGTTCCCTGTGAGTGGTCATTAGATTGAGCATTACATGGAGGGCTAGTGCATAATTGCTCCTGCAGTCTCATCTGCAAATAGCACATGTGGCTGGTTATAGCTCCAGGGGCAGAAACCACAGGTACTTACTGTGATTGCAGTCAAAGATCTCATCTGTGTCCAGATTATTCATTTATTTTCCAAGAGAAAACTTCAGTGAATCAGTTCCAATAAAACTGCACACCATTTACATGAGAAGAGGCAGCACAGATATCCCTCTTTCCTTGCGAATAAAAAGTATCTTTACTCCAAAGCCCCATCTACACTTTGTGTCATCTCTGTGGGTGTAAAGAGATGCTGTCAAGCTGCAGCTCTTTGCATTAGCTGAGATACTAGCCTAACACATTATCCACTAGGAAGCACTTTTAGCATAGTTTTGAAACAGGCTTTTTTTTAAATCTAGTGAACGTATCTGCACTACAAGAACAACCATTTTGTTAAATTCAAATGGTTTCTTTATTGTGGCAGAAAGCGTAATGAAGATGAAGCTCTGACTACCTCATACCATATTTAAAAATGCAGTCATGTGCCTACATGTAGTAGCCAAGAGTAGCATTCTGTATTGCTATGTAGAAAACTAAAGCCTAGTTTAAAGTTCTGAGCCACCTGCATTGCCCAGCAAGATGTAAGTGTGCTACAAAGGCAGAAAAATTACCATTTGGGTCAACAAAGACATTTCTCATGTCAATCCCATGAGAAATGGGCTCTGAGGGAGTTGTACCCAATACTTCACCAAAAGACAGGCAACTGCAACATAGAACCTGAAAAGGAGATTAAAAAACAGGAAATCAGACTACTACTCAGGGGTGCATCTACACATGCTATTAAAGCAATGCAATAAACTGCAAACCTGTTTGAGCCAGAGTTGGCTACTCCCAGGCACAGCAACATGTGTGCCTGAGACAACAGCAGTTGAGCCAGGGCAGAGCAGCCCCAGGCTGGTAGCGAGTATGGGGGTCAGCCCCAGGATCTAGGTAGTGGCATTAAGTGGCAGAGGAGTTGGTTGGGGCACAAGGGTGCTACAGTGCACAGCTGTAGGCTAGGCAGCAAGCAGGCCCCACCCTTTAGCACCATCATGCCCCAGCCAGCCCATCATCATCTACATGTGCATTTCAGCAGAATTACTATCTTACAACAGAGTTAATTAATTTACTGCATTTTAATCTAGATGCATGTGTGGGCAGTGACACTGTACTGCGGAGCTAATTAGTCTACTCAGTAAACACACATAGATGAACCCAGGGGTATTAAGTTCCCCTTCAGAAATATGTTCCTAGCAACACTGTAGCTGAGTCTGCAATTTGTCTCTTTATAATAGTATATCTGCTCTCTCACTCTTGAGTAAACAGGGGGAAGACAAAAAAACAGTGAGCAATTAATTAATAGACAAATTAAGACTGTGACCCTGGTGCCAATGGATAAGCTGCTTCTTTCTGAGGAATGACTGAGTGCAAACATCTCTAAGCAAGGTTATTCAGCTGGTATTCAGCTTTTATTCAGCACTTGCCTGGGCAAGTAATCTGAGGAAGGGCATTCTGTGCCTGAAAGCTCATCTTAACATCTCTCCTAAGTATACAGTCAGTCCAGTTGAAGAGATTAACAAACAAAAAAAACACTTACTTTTCATGTATTTCCTGGACTAGCATACCTACAATAACACTTAAACCCTAAAATATCTCTAAATAACTCCTTCTGCCAAAATCTGCAGTTATACAAGCTTCAACTTGCTAAGACAAACCAAACAAAATTAAATACATAATCTCTTTATCCTGGTTTGTTTTCTGGTTTTGATTTTTCCTTTAGTATTTTTTCTTCTGGCAGTCTTCCAAAGTTGCATTTCCTAGTTTAGTATCAATGATCTATGAATAAGTATAGCTTTTGCAGATTTAGTTAAAAAGAAAACAAGTTTACAGCATTGCCACTCACAGTTGAACTTGAAAGAACTGAAGGACATGGGTACTTGAAAATTGTTTTTTTCTGTTGAACAAGTCATATGCTATAACAATGAAACCTACAATCATCCAGGCATAAATAAGATGTAAATTTAATGCTATGATACGATTCCTAAACTCTGTTACAGTTGCCACTCTGACTCTTAAGAAATTCCAAGATATCGTTGCCAATATTTGCCTAGTCAAGAGTATCTTATAAAAGGATACCACACATTCTATAGAGATCAGATCTATTTGTCATTACCAGCGCAAGAAAAGTATAGAGTAGTGACTAGCTGCTGTTTTGCGTTAATCTTTGGACGACCTGATCCTCAGAGGTACTAAGTCCTCTACAATGTCAAGGACAATGGGTAGCTGAGGGTGCTCAAAACCTCTCTGGAAGGAAGCTGCCCCACTGCAGCACTGAGCTGTTAATTCTTGAAGCCATTACTCAGCAGTACCTGCAGCGAAGCTTCCTCTGATCTCCATCCTAAGAGATGCTGAGTTCTTGCAACAAGTTGGCCATTTGTGTGAATCTTTGTATTAATGCTTGCAGCCACTGAACCTGTGAGCAATAGGATTCAGGTTAAAGGCTCCCAATTGGATCAAGTCCCAGATGTTCAGTCTCTGTCAGGACTCATTTCCAAGAGTTTGATAGAATAAAGTGAACAAGCTTAGATACTATTACTTCTTATGCAAGGGCCAGGTCTTAAACTATGCTGTGCTTCAGCAAGGAGCAGGCACTGGAACTGGCTACCCCAAACACATCCAACAACATAGCTTAAATCAGCATATCAGGAAGCATACAGTGTGGCCTTTCACAAGTTCTTCTTCCACAGCAGGCAGAATGCCATGCTTCCCCTGCTCAGATCACAAACAGACAATTGGGCCCTATGTGGCTAATACAGTACAAAGCATAGATTTGCACTGCATAATCATGCAGTCTGTTATGCAAAATGAATAGCATGCAGACTAATGAAGCAGCAGTTGTTTTGATTATTTTAGCTTTCACACCTTCCTCTTTGGGAATGTCTATACCTAGAGAAGTGAGGAGCTGCCTGCATAGGATATGTTGGTTTCCCAGAAGCTATGTAACAGGAAACAGCTGGATGATACAGTCTTGACCCCTTTCTAACTTTGGCGGCACACAATGAAATCCATATCTACGTCCAACATCTTTTATTTAACATCTTTACAATGTTTCACTTTTTTCACACAGCAACTGAAGACAGGCTGACTTACAGGCATCTGGCTACATGTTTCTCCATGAACTAGGAAAAAATTGATTCCTCTGTTAATCATTTCAGCTTCCCCCCAATTTTTTTTTAAATACAACTAAATAATTCACTACTGTGCAAGGTATAAGACAGTATTGTAAGCCTGTTTTCTGGAAGGAAGCTGCAACTAGGATCACAACTAGGATCAGAGAAAATGGACAGAAAATTAATACATATTTTGATAACTTGCCTTTAAGTTTCCTCCACAAACACTGGCCTAAAAAGTACGCACATAAGTTCTCTAGAGCAAGGTTTCAATATAAAATCTGGAAAATATATGCACAAATTTTACTTTGAGATAGAAGGATTTTGTATATGTATCTTTAGTGTGCCAGTCAGCACACGGGCCTTCTGGCTAAGAATTTGCCCTCACTTTAAAATCTTCAGTGCAAGTTTAGCATACTGCTGGGCAAGTTAACAATAGTCACACAACTGAACAGAGACAGAAGAAAGAAAGCCATTATAAACTAAAGCCTATGAACCAGCTTCAGGGATGACACAGACAGTGGTGTAACAGCCAAGAGTGTCAGTAAAAGTGGTTGTAAGGGAGTATAGGCGAGTACATGTAACAGGGCCCCTATTCTGTTACTAGGAAGGTTGGGAGGGTTTAGGGTTTGGTCTCACCACTACCCCATTCTCCCCTTTTACTTTCTTTCTCCAAATTCACTCTGGCTGATACAGAAACAGCCTTTCCCATTTGGTTCCCAAGGGCAGCACCCTCTCATCCTCCTTTCTCCCCCACCCCTTCCACACTCTCTCTCCCTATACACCCTCTCCTTTCCTTTTCCCTTATCACATGGTTTGGGTTAATTGGCTTCTGGGTATTCCCATGGTTTGTGCACAGGCTGGAGCTGTAAACAACACGGCCAGCAGGTCCAAGTGAAGACAAGAGCCTGATGATCCAAGAGCTGGAAGTGAAGGGTTAGGTGATCCAGAGCAGGCTGCATAAGCCATACCAGAAACCAAAGGAGGGAGAGGACTGGGGGAACCACCGGAGGTGGAACCCATCCTCAGAAATGCAAAGACCAAAGCCTTGACTGCAGCAGGAGGACTTAGAAAAAAAGCTCTGAGTGAAGGGTGTCTGTGGACCTGCACCGAAAGTGAGCCAAGTACCCAGCACATGTTTTGTTTTGTTTTGTTTTGTTTTGTTTTGTTTTGTCTTGTCTTGTCTTGTCGGGGGGGGGGGTTCAACATGGAGCTCACCAACCAAGGTTGAACCCCTGCAGGACATTGCTGCATGCTGGGGCAGGTGCTGGCATAGTGTGCTCTTCATTTTGTTCCCCAGAAGACCACGTTGTGAGTGAAGGAGAGGTGGGAAGAGTTCTGGGACCACTAATAGTCAATATTATGAATACTGGAACCTAGGGTCACAAAGCATGACCAAAGCTTAGCCATGACCCAGCAACCCTGGACATTGGGCCCCAAGCTAGAGGACTCAGCTAAAGTAAAAGTGGAATGGGGTCTGGGAGCTCTGGACCAGATGAGGGTCCACTTCCTCAAAGTATGCCTCACCCTCTAGACAAGGCATCTAGACTTGGCAACCAGGAATACTGAAAGGGATGAGAGGAGGATTTTGCACTGTAGAACATTGCAGCCTGTTGGTCTGGCTCTGTACTTCTGAGTTTTGGGACCGAAGGCTTATTCTTAGGATTGAGGCCAAAATCAGCTCATGACTATTTCAACTCTCCTTCTGATAACTCAGGTCATAGAGTGTCACCCAGGAGTCAAGCTTAAAAACTGAAGTTAAAGTAAAACTAGATGCTTTTCTGAAAGGGATTTTAAGGATTTCAGACTGTGGTAAATCCATTGCACCTCTTGGAAATAAGAATCTCAATATGGGTCATCAGCATGGTACAGAGCCAGTATAGTATCTCCAAAGCCCCACTCCTGATGTCTCTCACCTAGGCTTCAGAGGTAATTAACCCATCTGATATTAATTGCTCACAATTGTATTCAACTGTGCCCAGTTCAGCTCCTTTGGGTTTGATTAATATATAGCAAACTTATTATTTCAGTTCAAATAACAGAAAAAATATTGGTGAAAATATTTTTCACCAGTGAGATCCAGCAGGGTAGACCCAAAAGCTACATAGGCCCAGTGAAGGAAGTTAAACTTAAAGAAAGTAGGAACATTTATTGCAAAAATCACATTAGTAAGGAAGTACACAGACCCATCCACTGGAGACAGGAAAATAAAATCCCAAGCACAGCACTCTTTAAACACTTTACTGAAGTTGCAAACTCAAAAACCAGGAAACACAAATCAACTCAGAAAACTGGGTACTAACCACCTGAGATCTTCAATGGCTACTTAAGAAAAGGGAGACCACATACTTCCCCTATGACAGCTTCTTTCCCTGCACTTTCCTCAGTCTTTATATATGCTATCCAGATGTGCCATGTGATTAGCAGGAACCTAGTAACCCTTTACCTGCTGAAATGCCCTTACCCTCATCATAGGGATCTTTGGTGAAAATAGCATTATAGGGATTAAATACCTTTAATAAAATGACACCAGAGAAAGCCAATAGCCTTTAAAATTACAATTATATCTGCAGCTGAAAAGACTTACAATAAAAATACTATGTTGGGGTTGCAACCGCAGCAAAGCACTAAGCTCAGAGCCACACAAGATATTTTGAAGAAATTTGACTGAAATGAAACAGGCAATACCTAACTAGCAAGACCAGTTAACACTCTGTAAACATGGAATGGTTATAAATAGCATTTTATGCAATTGGGATGATGTATCAACTGAGGAACATCCTTCACCATCTTCAAAAATGTCCTTGAAGAAATAAAAGGAATATTTAATTACCTTTAAACACAGTAAGTTTGGAATAGAAGAAGCTGCAATATAAAAATTACATTTAAAAAAAGGAAATTTAAAGAGAATGCCAAGGTGTCAAAATTAAAGTGAAAATGATCTGGAAAAAATAAAGGGTAATACATTTGAGAAAACAATCTTAAACAAAAGGGAGTTGGTATGTTGACTAGAAAGCACTTAAGAAGCAAAAACTTGATAATGTATTGATAGAGGTATCCTGACAAAGTTTGAGGTGATATTGGGTTCCCATGTATATAAGGCTAAATTGTACCACTGCTCATGTTGGGTTTGTGTATGGATCCACTGAAGCCAATGGGTTCACATATGAAATACTATTCAGTATCTAAATAGCATTAGAGTGTAACTCAGTGAGTACATTTACACATGCAATTAATGAGACCAAATATAGTCCAATCTGAGCCAGAGTAAACTAATCCCAACATCACCATCTACACGTGTGTTTAAGCACAGTAATTTACTGAGCTACCGGATACCACATGTATCTGATGGGACTATCTGGCAGTCTGGTGCACAGTAAAGCATCTTGTGTAGATGAACCCAGCATGAATAAGTAATTATTGGAAGAGATAAGAAAGAGTAGGAGAGTATCCAGAGAAAGGGGGGAAATGATGATAAAAGGACTAGATAAAATTAGGTTAACCTCTAACAAGTGATCAAAAATACTACAAATCCAAAGCTTGAGAAAAGATACATAATGGGCACATCTGCACAAGATGCTTTAAAGTGCATTAGCCTAAAATTTAAAGCATATTAGGGCATGCATCTACACGTGTGCACCCTTACTGCACTTTAAAAATGGCAAATTTAGGCTATTAACACCTAATCTGTTACCTGAAAATGCAGGTATCAGATTTAGGTGCAAATAGTTAAAGCACATTAATGAAATGACATATAGATGTGTTAAAGCACATCAACACTGTGTGTGTGGACTGACTTGAGACTAACTTTAGTCCCAAGTTAGTCCACACACAGCGTTAATGTGCTTCAATGCCTGCACTTGTAGGTGCCTGTTTAAATGTGCTTAATGCGCATTAAGCTAGTCCTTATTAAAATGTAGGCATGCTTAAATATACATGTAGACAGGCCCAAAGTGTGGCAATGAGATCATTGTTTGTGTGTGTGAAAGAAGTCAGAATCAATACATGTGTAAAAAATATTTTAAATTGATATGATGATACAAAATATAGAAAAAAATGAACTGGAGACCATGCAGCTGTTTAATATTTGAAGTCAATTAGACTTCAGACTACATATCACTGAAACCTCTTGTTTGGAGTTATTCAAAAGAAAATTGAGCAAGATATTTAAGAATACAGATATGTTCTGAAGAGAGGGGGACTAGATGACCTGCAGATCTATTCATCAGAAAAAATGATAATTTTGCTTGAGTTGTAGTGACTAAAATGTTGGAAAAATAAGAATAATTTGTAAACTAATATTTTAGCAGTTATGTGAAATAAGATGCTTATGCATAAGGCAGGGGAAAATTATTTAGAAAAAAACAAGGTATTTTATTAAATGACATGAATTAAAGTAGATAGTTCAAAATTCTAGATACTAAACCTCCCTTGGTCTGAAACAGGGAAAATAAATACATTTGCATAATTGAAGGTAAATCTTACTTATAAAATAGCAACAGGAAATGAACAAAGAAAGGAAGGGTGAAAACAGAAATTCAGCTCCCCATCTTAACTGAGAACACTTTGCAGGAAGTGTTCTGAGTTACAACCATCCCCTATGCTGGGAGCCTGCAGCCAGTTTCCCCTAGCAACAGCCCCTCCGCCCCATCTGGGGGGTGCACATGGGGTGGAGCTCCAATACACAAAGTCTGCCTTCCAGCTGGGGCTGAAAACCCCCCAGATTGAACTCCCTTTTTCTCTACCTTCTTCCTACTGTGAAAACTGTGACAGGCTGGCAGGCAGCACAGACAGAAGTTACAGAAGAAGCTCTGTTTTGAAACATCTTCATCTGACCCCCTCATGCAATGAGGGGTCAGATTCTCACCTAACTGGCCATTTTTTCAGCTGTTTGCTGCCATGCATTTGTGTCTGGTCACAGCTATAGACCACTTTCTATGGCCAGATCAGGCAAAAATTTTCACTTCTGTCTGCATCCAAAAACTTGGACACGTACTTGGACTCTGGATGAATGGAGCATGAAAGGAATTTGCTAATGATAAACTCCAGTATAAAAAAGGGAAAAAGAAGACTGGAAAATGTGATTCTAGTACCAAGTTTCTAAAAAAGGAAGAGAGGATGTTCCTGGCAATTCCTATCCCTTGAGTCTAAATTCTATTTCTAGTAAAATAATAGAGCAAATAATAAGTAAGAAAAATCAATACGGCTTCTAAAATAGACTGTAAGAGAAAAGCCACATGAAGATGACTCCAGTGTGGAGAGCTGTGGTATCTGCCCTACAGGAGCAAAAGTAAGGTCAAGGAGTGAAATACTTTACAGAATATTCTTAATAGCTTAACCTTAATTTAGATTTCCCAGACTCACCAGTATTTGGGTTTTGGTACAGATTTAAGCACTACAATATTCCTGTAAGATTCACCTGGTATTTATTTATCATTTTAACTTAGATTTTAAAGGGTTTTTTTGTCTTAAAATATCCTATTATGAGAAAAGTGTTTATGAATTGATCAGTGATGCTGTCTTTGGAACGTACAATAACTTGGGAAACCTTAATTAAATTTGAAACCTGAAAATATTATTAAAATAAAAATTTTTACAACATTTTGTTTTACTCTAATAAAGCAATTCCTTTTGCTCCATATTTGAAATGTGTTCTCAAATCTATGATAGTAACCTAGGCACCATGCTTAGGTTTCAGTACTACAGACTTCAGTCACAAGAGGCAACCCTGGACAAAGAAGGGAGAAGCCAGTGTTGTGGCAAGTGCTGGAGGGTCTTACCTGACCCTAGTGGTGGTGGCAGTGGCTGCTGCTGGGACAAGCTCCCTGTGTCCTGCCTGGCTGTGGCTGCGATGGTGCAGGCTCCCATAGGGGGTACCATTTTGGCACCCCCTTTAAATCAGCATCCAGAGATGGTTCCCTACTCACCCAGCCTTAGTTACACAATTGATGTCCATGCCCATTATGCAATAGTCCAATGACTATTTCTTTATGGTGACCAGTATAAAGCATGCAAAACTGTCACTGGCAGTGGAACTACAATATAAAAGGCTACAAACACAGTAATAGGATTCTGCCGGAATTCTCACTCTGAAATGGACCGTATGGATTTTTCCAGTTTCAGCTTCCCACTTTCCCCCATTTTCATAGGTACATGCTCTGAACTGTAACCCTCCCTTCCATTCAGTACTGTTAACAGGCTGGTCCATAAATGCCATTTCTCCCCACTGGACAGAACCTCAACCACATGAACTGTGGAGCTGGACATCAGAAAATCATGGTCACTGTGTTGTGGCGAGTTTTCAAGCAACTATAGTGTTGAGCACAGTGACAAACATGAAGCTATAGATGACCACAGGCCTGGCACAGTACTGTGCTACCATAAGCATAAACATATTCTTATAGCAGGGGTCTCAAAATAATTTGCCCCCCTACACCAGATGCAACCTTCTAGGCTTAACTGGGCCCACCTAAGCACCTGACCACAGATGCTTGAGCCACTGGGTTGTCTCAAGGAGCCAGAGTGGTTAAAGCAGCTGCCACCATTGAGAGGCATCCCCAGTGGGGTTCCATACCCTGCAATTCAGTGGAGGGCTCTGCCTCCACTTGCCCTGCCCACAACTTCCCTGATCGATAAGATAAATGCTAAAAATGCAGTATGCTTCATGCGGGATTGGGAGCTTTGTTTTTCCAGGTGATACACATTTGCTGCATTAATCAATCTTTGGGAGGCAACAGCCCTAACCTTCTGGGAAATCATGTGAAGAGTAGCTCTCCTGAGTTAAACTTAGTAGTTGTAATAATGTTTTTCTCATTCACCGCAGAAAATTTAGAACCGGTTGGGAGAAGAGTTAACATCTATGTCTTGTCAGAGTGAATTTCTTCAGTGAGTTTATAACCATGGCTGAAATGGGCTGTTATAAGCAATATAAGTTTACCTTTGACTGACTGCTTGAAATGTGATGCTGCAATCTTCAATTTCGTTTATCAAGATCTGCTGTACTTACAGATAAACTATGAACTTCATCTCATTTCTCATCTCTTCTAACGTAAGAAAGTTTAAATTAAACAAACAGTTGTATAAATTAACAAATTTTGATGGCATATTATGGCATAATACTGTGCAAACAAATGTCCTGGCTTTATGAGCTGTTTTACATTTTAAAGACAAAATTAAATCCTGAATCATTTTCTGTTTCAAATTTAAATTGTGGTGGTACTGTCCAGCAAAAGATCTAAACCTCCTGTATGGTTCCAAATTAAAAAAAAATAAAGATTCTGCAAGTAACTTAGCATATTTAGTCTTTTCTTATTAGTTAAATGATAAAAGGACTTACTTGATATGAGACAGATACTAAGCTACACTTTATATACAGGTGAATGTTCTTTTAGTAGTGTGTCTATGGAGAAATAGTGACATCTAGTGGCTGTATCAGTTAACCTCTCAAGTTTGTCCCTGGTTGTACAATACACCCAATACACCCTCAAGGAATCTTGTAAAATTAAATGTGTTTGCGTATTTTAATAGTTTGCATAGTCCATCAAAATAATAAACATGCGAGTCCTTTGATAGTCCTTCACCTACAGACTCACTTAAAACAAAACTCCAGACTCACCTCATTTCAGTGCCCTACCCGTCCTCTCTGGGAAAACTCAGCTCTAGAACCAAAATGTGGGCTTGGCTCCATCTCTCGATTTAAAATTCTTCAAATTAAAGCATCAATTTAAATTGGGCAATTTAAATCAATGTCCAATGGTAAACAATACTCATCATAAGCAGACAGTGAGTACAAGAGAGTTGTCTCTGCCGTTCCTCCCCATAATAATTAGTTTGTTTGTTGGCTGTTTTGTTTAATGGGGTTTTATTATAATACCTGCTATATAAAACACTTAACTCAGTACAAATTAGCCTTTCATTTGTATATTTTCTTACAGAAAACTACCTTTTCCCATCTTTCCTCAGCCGTTTGCCCTTTCTTCTCTAGCCAGTTCTTAGAGTTTGCTTATAGGCACTGCATTCCTACTTGATGCCATTAATTGCACTTCCTCAATGTATAACAGAGCATGCCATGCTATAAAACTCTGTCTGAGAGGAGAGAAACTGCAGAAAATGTAGGAGTGAGATACATTGCCTCACTGAAATCACAATAATGAAACCTTTATCACATGAAAAGAATCTCTTTAAAAGCATCCTTAAAATCAGTCTCAAATAGGAGGCTTAATAGAGCTGAGCCCACGCTAGTTTTAGTCTTTGAAGAATTTGGAAAAACAAAATGGAAAACACACAGGAAATGGTTGGGCTCCAAATAAAAATACTGTTATGTGTAATTTATAATCCACAGTACTGTTCTATCATTTCCCTCAGGTTTCTCTCCATCTGATATTATTAAGCTAACCACATGACAAAATTCATAGAACGGGACTTTTATCATGCTGAATATGCAGCTAATGAAATTAGATATCACAGTGCTATTATACAAATTGATTGTACTTCCTCACCTTGAATAATGTGTTCCGTTCTGGTCATATCATTTCATTAGATATAGCAGAAATAGGGTCGAGATGGACAACAAAAATGATTACAGAAGCCAAAACTTCCGTAGGAGGAGTCTTTATAAAATCAGCACTTACCCATGCTCACAGTGACTGTGAAATGCTATCAGATCAGAATGGCAACACTTCACACACATTATGCACAGGTGTAAATTATTGCCCAAGATGAAAGTTAGTGGAAAAATCAGGATCCAGAAATATGCAGTTTAAATAGGAAATGAATAAGAAGGGAATATGGAGAGGAATACATAATAAATAGTTTAGAGAAATAAATCAAGGCATCATAATACAAGACTAAAGGGAAATCAATGACACTGAAAGACAAGAAACTTGTAAGTGGTAAAGGTATTGTTTCACACAAGGGTGTAGGTTGTACTCCTCAATCTACATTTTCACTGACTACCTGTCTTGTGTGCATACTAGACCAGCCTCTGGCTTCTTTACTTGTCATTCCATCCAGAAAGAGCACGCATCAACTGCTGAAACTTCCTTAGCCTGACGAAGGGTTTTTGAACCCGAATGCTTGCTTAATAATTTTCCAGCTATTTAAGTTGGTCTAATAAAAGATATCAGATTCACCCAAAGAACCTTGTCTGCCTTGTTTCACACAAGACATTATTTGCCTGTGGGATACAGTGATACATCCAATATATTAGAGGCATTCATAAAAGAATTAGATGTCTAAAAGAATCTACAATTGTAACAGATAAAATAAAGGTAAGACCTCATGCTTCAGAACATAAACTAACCAATGACAAACAGGCAAGAAGCTGCCTCGAAAATGTTCTTGCACTGACCGCTGTTGGAAATAGAATACTGGAACTGTAGTCTGACCCATTATGGTAGTTCCTACCTTCCTAGAATTTCTGTTTGTCCAATAGAAATTAGATGTAGCTGGATACCTCTGGGGGACTTAAGGAAATAGAGGGTGAAGTTAAAGCCCAAATGAAATCAAACACAGAGGGCGCTCCACATGTGCGTTAATGCATTTTTCCTAATGTGCATTAAATTTAGTACCTCCAATGTGAGGTACTAAATAAATGCACGTTAGGCTGCCCTAATGCACAGTACCAAAAGTGCATGTTTTTAAAGTGACACTTAATGGGCAGTAGCCTATTTTACTGTGCATTAGACACAACCAGTACTGAGTAGATTGGCTTCAAGAAGTTTATTTAAATGGCAGATTATGTCACTAATTATGTTTAGGCCCAAAGCAAAATTCTGCTGATCAAGGGAACTTGTGATACCTTTGAAGAATGTGTACAGCTCAGTCTCGTCAAGGCAGGTACCACTGCAGAAAAAGGAATGAAATTATTTTATGTATTGCCTCATAATGAGAAATTGTGAGGGTGGGTCTGGGTAACACTAAAAACAACATGTAGATAAAAGTCATGAAGTATTATTATAATCTAATATTATATATGCCTCTGTCTGTCTGTCTGTCTGTAACGCTTTATTCCCACTCCAATAGGCTGATGGAAACAGCCAATCAGAGTGCTCCAAGCATGGGAGAGCACTGCCATGATTCCAAACCCAGAAGACCAGACAGAGCGGGGGGGGGGAGCTGAGGCCAGCAGCACTGGCCTCCTCCGTCCCCCTCCCCTCACTCCCTGCAAGAGGCAGAACAGCAGCAGTATGGGGCGTTAAGTGGCGGCACTCCATCCCAGATATCACCTCTACCATGAGCCCTGATTGTTTTTTCCTCTAGACCAGTACAGCTACAACCAGTAAACACAATGCTCATTTAAGTGCTTTCCTATTCACTCATTACATCTTGAGTCCATCCCCGAGTCTGATGCTGCTTCTATTCACCAATGAATGCTCTGATCAGGATGAGCACTGACAGTCCATTAAAAGTAGTAAGTATTACAATAGCATAAAACATCTCAAGCAAGCCGTTAGGACTAAACCCTGATTTTGTACCATGCCTCAAGTCTTATGCTTCTGAGTATTAACTATGCAGCTGTATAACAAAAGATCTACTTTTCCATTTCATCTGGCCTGCTTTCCAAACCCAAGTGTATGGGTTTGACCAAAGGCTACTGAAACCAGTTCTGCTGAAATCAGTACATCTATTTGTGAAGCACAGCACCACTCATTGTGGATTTGGGAAGAAGACCTTGCCTGTAAGTGTGGGAGAAGAAAAGAAAAATCTCTAACACATACAAATGTAACACACAAACACAAGCATGTTTTTTCTTCTTTGCTCTAACATCTTCTGCACACCCTGGATTTGGAGACTAAGGCTACTGTTAGAGATCCTAGGACTAAAACATGACAGCAGGAGTAGACAGCCTTGCCTCGTTAACCAAATGTGTGGGTTTGGTTCAGTCCTATCCTTATAAAGTCAATGCATATTTAGAGTTGTGAATCAGTGAATGAATAAATCTCCAAAAGGAGGGTTTCTGCCAGCCTCAGTCAATATTAATTAGGACTGATATATAGCAGCAGCATGGACTGAAATATAGTACAGATCATGTCAATACCTGCAGCCACTATCCAGGCTGCTGAGGAAATAAAGAATCTTATTACTCTACAAAGACAAAATGAAAAAAGTAATTACTCTGAAGACAAGACTGTGTCTCCCTGTCTGTTGGCCTCAAGAGATGCTGAGTGCCTGGAGGCCAAATCCTAAATTAGAGACTATATTTATTGTATGGAGTCATAATGCGTTCAAAACCAGGTTGGCTGCACTGTATACCAGCCATCCACTCAAGCTCAGTCATCCATAAATGTATTTGTTTTTAGGTTTTTTAGGTGTTTGGGTTGTGATTAAGGGTCAGAGTCTATTCTGCCTATTGGGTGTCTAAGTGGACTTGGGTACCTAAGTGTGATTCTATTCCATCCTATTTAAATCCCTGAATATCTATCCACTTTTGTAACACACCATCATTGCATCCTCAAGATTGAGTTGCAAAAAAGCAAGCACACAGAGGAAGAGGAGGAGGACCCACTCTCCTTTTGTATTAGTAATTTCTCCGTGATTCAAGGATGGTGAAATTGGGTCTGACTTAAGTGCCAGTCCACTTATGTGCCTAATGTGGAAGAGAATTTGGTCTTAAGTGCATATATATTTTTAATGAGTCCAATGAACAGATCCTTCAGCCCTTACTCATATGGGTAATCCTCTTTCACACCATTAAACCTACTGACATCATCACTGACACTTGTGTGAATAAGAAATGCTCATGTGAGCAAGGGTGACAGGATGTATTATTGTTATTATTATTAACTACTTCTATTTTGACGGTACCTAGGAGTCCTTGCCAGTACCAGCACCTCATACTGCTAAGGACTGTACAAACATGCACAAAAATGACAGTCCTTGTCCCAAAGATGCTGCAAACTTTTCTAAAACAACAGATGAAATAGACAGGCAAACACAAGGAAACAATGAGACAATATATGTTGGTATGCTCAGTAGTGATGTCAGTATACCACTGCCCTTATTGTTAGCAAAGTTTTGTAAGCATCGCAGCAAAAGAGAAACCTAAGGAGAGATTCATAAGAAGAATGAGGTAGATTTGCAGATGTCTTTGAGGTGCCCAGTGATTGTCATTTAGGGTCAAGCTGTGAGAAAACCTACCTGAGTACATGAGAAGAGTGCAAAAAAGAAAAAAGAAAAAAAACCTCTCTCTGAGAGAGACTCAGGTTGAATAGCTATCCCATGACAGGCCTGTGTGCTGCATGATCAGTAGGTGTTTCACTCTCTTATTTTCAAATTTCACCCACCATGACTTGAGGTAACCAGAAAAGGGATAATAGGAGGTGGTACCTGATTAGAGAGGGTGGGCTGAGACCAGCACAGCTCATGATTGAGACCGGCACAGGTCATGACATCTATGGGTCTTCCATGGGACTCCTCCTCCCCTACACTCCACCCCTTTCCACTTGGGTGTTCCTATTGGTGCCTGATGCAGACACCTGGCTGTGATGGTTGTCTGCCCTCATTGTTCAGGCAGCAGACTCTATGAAGGAAGAATACTGTGATCCTGGGGTCAGCATCTCTAGGCTGAGCTCTCCAGTCTCCACTGCCATTCTGAAATCAGTGGTATATGGTCTGCATAATTAAACAAACTAATATAACTTGAATTCCCTTGAAGCTTGCAAGATGAGAGGGTTAGTAAAAATATGTATATTATAATTAGAAATAAGCATTTTAGATATTGGATTCTTTTTAATCCAAGCCATCAACAGAAAATTGGAAAGTATTTGCTACATATATGCACAATGGCTCCAATACACCTATGATGTGATTTCCTAACATAGAGTTTAGGGAGTGTTTATATTACAGGAAGGCTGGATGCTGCAATATTTCCAATTTTTTCTCATCTTGTGTTTTGTTTTGTTTTTTTATCAACTGTTGCAGGTAACTCCTTTCATGTTCATTGGATTATTCTTTTATTTTTTCCTGGCAACAAAATCAACTTTAAACCCAAAACATTAAAGCACTGGAATGAAAATGTTTTGGTATGAAAATGTCTTATAAAATCCTTTTAAATTTCAATCCAAAGCTTAGATGTAGCTTTTCCATATTTAATCAAAAGCATTCAGGTGTCTGCTTTCAAAGAATTTAGCAGGGGACTGCACATCTACTATCAGCAAGTTGCAGTCCTTCAAAGCACTTTGTGAATTGACCTTAGCAAATCACAGTGTGCTAAGAAACTGAGGTTACTACTTGAATATGTTTTGACTTTTTGAAGCATGGTTTGAATTTAAAATGAATTTAGTCATTTGTTGCTAACAACATAGAAATCTGAAATGGGCTCTACAATCAACTATTATTTCTGAAAAATATATATAATGATTTTCGGTAAGTTTCTAAACATAAATGAACACAATCAATAGGATAATATGACAAAGGCTTCATCACCATGTGTAAATAAAATTACATCATCTTATCACTGGGGGAGAGGGGTACTATTTAGCGCAACATGGCCCTAGAAAATGTCTGGCATGAATCAAGAAGACACTGAGAACAGAGATGTTCAAAAATGCGGTTAAACAATAAAAAGGAGTGGAATTCAAGGAAAAGGGATAATATTTTCATCTGGAAATGACTGTCAGTAAAAAGGCCACATTTACGTTATATAGTCTGATTGAATTTGTGATACAGGGCCAATCACACACTATCCTTAACAGAATGAGAATCTCTCTGATCAGGATGTCAGATGTTATAGCTGCTTGAAATCAGGAAGCAAGCAGATGTGCCATAATTGTCATATTAGACATGCAGTTGAGCTATCCCAAGCATGCTGAAACCAACTCTAAGTACAAATATAGAGAACAAGGTGGTACAAACAAGGATTTCCAATAATGCATCATAGTAATTAAAGATAAAAATACAGCAATTAACTTTGGATGCTTGATTATGAACATAATATGATTTCCTATTTAAATAGATAACTATCATCCCATTACTGACTGTTCTGGGACTGTTGATTAAACCTCCACCTGCTCTACTTCTTGGTTTGCATATTTACAGGTCTCCATTACTTATATATACTTTCCAACTTCAAGCATCTGAAAGGGTAACATCTTAGCCTTTATGTTTTATGTCCATGGAGATAAGGTTGAATTCTCCTTCAGGGAGCTAAACCAATGCAAGTGCTGGGATCATACACACAATTTTATATAAAGAAACTGAAGTCTGGATACAACAAAAGGAGATGCATGTCCCATAGGACCTTGATACCAAGGTCTGAAAAGCTCTAGTGTTAATCAAACATTTTTTGCATTCGTCTGAAACCTGATGGAGATTCTAGGACCATGAATATTGGATTGTGGGTGTATTTAGAACAAAAAATCCAAGTTAGAGTGGAAAAACAGAAGCTGCTTTTCAGCATTAAAATTTGGTAACACATTTTCCTGATAATGGGCCAAATTGAATGCTGACATAGTACAACTACCCAATCCCTTTTACCCAGAACAGAATGCAACAAGGGTATAAATCAGGGACGCGTAATTATTTTGGGCGGAGGGCCACTTACTGAGTTTTGGCAAGCTATCGAGGGCCGCGTGACAGGCAGCCAGGGGCAGATTAATATTAATTTTCTAAATTTTTTAGGGGCCCTGTGGGCCAGATGGAATGTGCTGGTGGACCTCATTTTGCCCACCCCTGGTATAAATCAACACTTAACTTCAAGCTAGCACAGATACAGATTTTGGGTTATTACTATCCCTTTAAATTCTCGCAATGGGTAAACTTAGGTTTCCATCCATGAAAACAATAATATTGATTTTTGTTTCCAGTTACTGGCAATTAAATCCTTGGCCTTTCCAAGGAGCAGAATATAACCTATTTCTCCTACCAACACCATGTGTGGCAGCAAAAATATGAGAAATCAAAGTCTGTGCCTTGAAAAACTTAAATAAGCGGCCTAGGTGGAAAGAGGACTAGATATAACCATAATGCAAATGTGGTGTTGAAGTTAATTTTATTCAAGTGCTTGTGTGATCACCCTTGCCACAATACCTGAGCCCATATCTTATAGTTGTTCAACTCTTATTTCAGGGATTTGATGTGATTTTTAGTGAGAGAAGAGGAGTACTGGCACAAGGCAAAAACAGAAAGGAGATTATCATAATGTGCTGGGACACTGAATTAAGAAGGTTGCCCATAATAGATTGGAACAATATAGATATTTGGGATGGAGAATTGTCATTTCTTTTGGGCAAGTACTATATGTGTGTTCTTTACTAGCACTAAGGGGCACTAATCCTAACAACAACAACAACATAAAGGGTTTGGTAGGGCAGACGGGACTGGAGGAACATCATGACTACATGTATGTATGACATCAGTCTGGAGTTGCCTTAGGTATTGTTCTGTTTACTGGAAAGCTTGCCAGGACAATCAAGGGGCTCAGTTTTGTTATGTTATATTAATAGAGCAAGCCAACCCTTGTTCCTGTATCAGGCTTTGGCCTTCTCGGCTCCCAACCTTTTTGTTATTGCTGATCCCTCTAGCTAAAGTCCACTGACCAGCCCAGTCTTCAGGTTCCCAGGGTTCTCTGCCTTCTAAGGCCTTCTCTCAGCCCTCTCTCAGGCCACTGAGCTTCACTAGACTTTCTCTGTCTGCCTGGGCTCCAGGCTATCTGTTCCAAGGTCTTATCTCTGCCCTCTCTCAGGCTGTTGGGTACCCCTCAGCTTTCTGGGATCACCCCTCATGGGGTCTATGGGATCACCCCTCTGGGCATGCTCAGTGTACCCCTCACAAATGCTGTAGGATTGCCCTTCTCTGGCACTATGGATTGCTGCGCACCCACCATGTGTTCTGGGACCTCCAGGCAACACTTCAGAGACCCCCCTCCAAAAAAATGGGTCTTCAATTAGTATCTAGTTCCCCCTGAATACTGGACCTAATTAAAACCAAAACAGAAACACAAGCCCTTCTGGTAATAACAAAACTACTATCCAACCCTGGGTTGGATAGTAAAGCAGAGGTGGAAAAAATATGACCCACAGGCTAGATCCAGCTCGCCAAGTCATTCTGTCCAGACCACAGGACACCTACAAATTTTAGAAAATTTAATATCTGCTCCTGGCTGCCTGTCAAAAATGACAGGCAGCCAGGAGCAGTAGGACCCAGGGGAAGCCTGCAGGACTCAGGAGAAAGGCTGGCACAGACCCGCCGTGCCACCCCCAGCCCCCTCCCACCGCCACCCTGCCAACCAGAAGCCTCTTGCTGCCCCAGCTTTCACTGCTTCCTTGTACACCTGCTCCAGCAGCATGTGGCCCCTGGCTGCATTGCCAGACTGCAGGAGCATGGGGCCCATGCCAGTACCTCAGGGCCAGGAGCAGGTGGGGGGGAGGTGTATTTGTGTACATACTGAGAGAAGCACTGTGCGTGTGTGTGTGTGCGTGTTCATTCATAAGGCAGTCCCACAAGCACACCCCACCAACACCTGGACCCACACCCCCTCACACTGACATGCACACAGACACCCACACCCCCTCAGACACCCCAGCCATGCTCCCCCCACACTCATGCCCCCAGAAACCCCATACCGACCCATACCCCACATAACCACACACACCCACATGCTCCCTCACCCCACACACCTATCCACCCCTACAAAACTCCCACACACACCCACAGCCTCCCTACACACACACCCACAGTGTCCCACAAACCTAGACCCATCCTCATGCCCCGCCACAACATACAAGAGTAAGACTTCCTTTTTAGCTATTGTATGATCACCTGTGTGTACACTACACAAAAACACATAAATCAGGACAAAAATATTTTTTGAAATTAAATTAATAAATGTTGTAGATGTATGATTTTTAGAATATAATTTCGTATTATTCTGGTTCTGAGATGGTGAAACTCCTTGCTGAAAGGAGTATTTCCAGTGGCAAAGGGAGGGACTTCTGGTGGCAGAGGTCAGAGGTTAGGGGGTGGGCTTCCAGTCCCAAGATGGCAACCAAGGGGGCGGGGCACCTGTCAAGGGGAGGGGCTACCCATGCAGCCCTCGACAGCTTGCCAAAACTTGGTAAGCATCCCTCTGCCCAAAATAATTGCCTGCCCCTTGCCTAAATCCTCTGCTAACCCTCAGCATCCCTAGCCATCTCAGGACCTACCACACTCACAGTTTGCCTCTGAGTCATAGGCACCTCTGGAGAGCTCTTCCCTGCACGCCCTGCATGCGCTGCCTACCCTGGCTTTGACCTTGCCTTACCTCTCTCCCAGGGTCCTACCCCCTTCCAGTCAGGTGACTTGTAGGTGCATGTTAATTAATCTCATTAGCTGGTCTCTATAGCAATTCAGTCCCAGCTGCACAGTGCATGCCCAGCAAGGCCTTCCCTGGGCTGCTTCCCTTTTACCTCAGAGTCATCAGAACATCTTTACCAATGGATATGGTGGAGTCTCCATCACTCAGCTTCTTCTCATTAAAATCTGATGTCTTTCCAAAAGAAATCTGTATACAACTAGAACTTTAGAGACTTGTGCATTTGCACTCCTCTTCCCCTTAAAGTCTTGGTGTTCACTTGAAGAGTAACTCCCTCCTTCTAGGAATCACTGGGTGTCACTCTATGGCCTATGTTAAGCAGGAAGTGGAACTAAACAATCACTGTGGTACCTCTGGCCTTACAGTCTCTGAATCATTTCAGATGCACCAGTTCTCCACCCCGTCCTGCCCATTTCTCATTCTCTCTGTGTCCAAATGCAGCCTCCATTTTTATGTAACAACACAGAAACTTTGCAGCATTCAGCCCAAAGACTTTGAGAATTGTGGCTTCAGAGAGCATCCAGTAGAAACACACAGCAGTTTAAATAATTAATATCTTCATAAATGTGGAAATCTAATTATACTTGCAGAGAAGCAACAGAAATGGGGAAATGCTTGTACACAAAGAACCTGAGCATGCTTGCCCAAATAAAAAGCTACAAGGAAAGTTACAAGCAATATTTATTACTAAGTTGACCTTGAAGGAAACTGGAAATGTTGGCAATTAATATTGTTATTGTTTAAATTTGAGTCCATCCCCCAAATGTGGACTGGGTATTTCTCATCTGTAACTTTATACATTTTCTAGACAATTCAGGCCTATTATTATGTATCTTCTGTCCAAAAATCAATTTATAGTCACAATTTATTCCTCAGAAGAGAAACGCAACCACTCAAAGAAACTCATGAGAGAAAAATGCCCACAGGGATGTGAGTGGACTTTAAAGTTAACAAGCAGAACAAACCCAAAGTAAATCCAATTAAGATTAAAATCCCAATTTGGCATTTGTAGGTCAAAGTACTCTCTATTCAAAAATGCCTGACCCTAATGATCATTAAAAGGAATGGAAAGATTCCCTCACACTTCAGTGGGCTGTGGAGAAAGCACTATAACACTGAAGCACATGCTTAATTTTAGGCAAGTGCTTAAATCTCATTGCAACCAATGGGACTTTAAAAAGGTTTCTTAAAAATTAAGCATATGCTTTGCTAATCAAAAATCTAAATTAGATGGAATCTTTATTTCAGACATTAAACTGAAATCTACTCCTGGGTGCTAATCTACGTATGTTGCATCATTTTTGTGGGAGACAGAATAGGAGGGAACTGATTCATATATTCTAAAGAAAAAGAAACAAATAGCTGATTACATATACCTTGCAAATAGATAAAAAAAATAAAAAGAAATAGGCCCTATTTTAGGCCTGGCAACCTTGACTGCCTCCCTCAGCCAAATGGAAAAAAAGGCAGGCTATGTTTCAAAGAAATAAGATGCTATAATTTGGCAATACACTCTATGATAGATTGAAATGTGATAAAAGTAAGATTGATGCAATTTTGAGCATGCTGCTGCCTGAAAATAGGATAAGTTTCTAGGCATGTTGACCTACCTGTGAAAGTGTAATGTATCAAAACATGCAGCAGTCCTAAGGGAATTACTTATAAAGGATGTTAAATGGATCTGGGAGCAAAGTAATGGAAAAGCTCTAGGGATGCTAAAAAAATTCCCACCAAGATACCAGTATTATAGAATTAGGATGCCAGTCACATAGTAAAACTGTCTGAAGATGTATCCAGAAGGAAGCAGGAACACATTGCCAGAAAAAGGTGTCATGGCATAAGGATTAAAAATAAAAGACAGAAACACACATGTTTTGTGCTTAGATTGAATAGTAATGCTCAAGTTGGAAAACTGCCACAATGAAAAATCAGAAAGAGAGAGAATGCTATTTGTGAGAACAATAAGATATCAAATACATTAAATATACTTGCTAAACACAGAATCAACTAACTGACTGGTTTGAAATACAGTTTAAGACCTCAGCTCAGTAAAGCATTCCTATACAGGAAGTTAAGGCTATTCATGAGATTTTTCTTCAATAGTGATGGACTTTGCTTAAGTGCTTTTTTAATCAGGGCTTAAATTGATTAATAGCTTTGGATGAATACCTTTTAAAAATAATTCCACCCCTTCAAATTTCTTCTTATCCCTACTGGCAGATGATTTCTGTTCTTTTTAACCATGTCTACATAACATAATATACATGGACAGTACTGCAAGGACTAAAACCCAAGACTCATCCCACTCCAAGGTAAGCATCTTAGGGTGCCTATAGACAAGCTCATTTACATTCTAATTAGAATGATCCAGTGTCACCTCACCATCATATGTATTAAGCCCCTGAATGTTTCAAAACAGCTGCAAGGGCCATTAAATGAGCTTCAGATAAAATGTCCCACAGCCATTTTGAAACCCTCAGGGACTTAATACACATGATGGTGAGCTGTTTTAATTAGAGTGACTGTCTGGGAACCACTCTAATTAAAACACCCCCAAGCATATGTATAGGCAGCCTTAACTATTAGGTCAGAGATGGAATCTCTTCCTTGCACTCCTATTAACCCCATAAAACTTGCATTTTGGCTGCAATGTGATGCAGAACCAATGGACAATGTCCTTATTTAGTTTATTCTATAGCCTCATGTTTAGGGCACTCACCCTAGATCCCCCCAGGTTGAACTCAAGTCCCTAACCTTGTTATCAAAGTGTTCTAACTACATGTCTACAGAACAAACAGTAGGTACCACTGCTTTTACCTCCTGGCTAGGGACAGAAGTTACACATAAACCAGTTTAAGTGATCAGAAACTGGTTTAAAGCTGTAACAGAACATAAACCAGTTTCAAAAATGGCTGAAACTGGTTTAAGATAAACCTGAATAAATGTAGTATCAGACTTAACTGATTTAGGACAAATTGGTTTATGAAACTTCTGTCCTAGACCCCTTCCTGGTTCAAGTTAAATCAGAGTCCTCCAGCATCCCAACATGGCTTCCAGCCCTGGGGTGGGCTGTCTGCTCCAGTAGAGATGGGAGGGGAGTGGGGTGAGGGAGGTAGAGCCTACCTATCCCTCCTGCCCAGCAATTTGTGGCTGGAGTCTGAGGCCAGGGAGGGGGGTTAAACTTCCCTTCCCCTGAGTACAGAGCTGCCCTGCCCAACCCTACCCTGCTAAAAACTTATTGCTGGCTGCAACTGTGAACTACAAATCCCAGAGGCACCTGGAAGCAGGAAGAGGAAGTGATAAGCAACTCTGCAGAGTCCTTCTGCTGTGATTCTGGACTACAAATCCCAGAGACCACAGGAGCAGCAGGAAGAGAAAGCAAATACACAGTGCATGGTGGCTACATGGTAGAGAGCTTCTGGTCTGGGTCACTGCAGGTATGTGGCTGCATTTCCTGAATCATAAGTGAATGTCTGTCCAGTTTTTTCTTGGTTAAATCTCTGCAGCTTAGACTAACCTGCAAAGGCTGAATTGATTCAGCCTTGGGCTTTCTGACTGTCGGTACTCAGCCTCACCGATTTGAACTCAATGCTGATGTAAGTTTGGCATGGTTGCTGTGCACCTGCTGCTGGAGACTTCCCCAGGGGCCTCTTAGCAACAATTTGAATTACAACAGAGATTATACAAGATTGTGGAAATTGTATAGACACTGGTCTGAAGTACTTCTGAACATAAAAGTCTGAGGAGAGATGAATAAGGAACTTTATAACCCAAAATAGAGATTCCTAATTAATTCAGGTGTGTCATGTGTTTTTTGGCTTCTAGCACAGACAACTTGAACCATTCTTTGGAAATGCCATTTAAGTACCAAAGGAACTAATTTGAATCATAGGTAAAGTGAGTAAAAGGTTTACATTCTCCTTTTAGGGAGCATCTAGATAAGTGTCCTGTGCTGCTGCTGGGGAATGCCTGGAGAATGCCTGTGTCACATGCACTCTGGAATGAGACAGGTTACCCTGGGTGGGGTAGGGGAGGCTGGGACCAGAAACTGTGCTGGCCCCAGCAGCATTACCTGGGTTTCTAGGGACCTGCTGGGGCTGCAGCCTGGCTGACAGCTGGAGCATGGTTCCAGCTAACTAGGCTCTTGTGGCAAAGTGGGAACTCCCTGACCAGCCACAGTGCTGATTTCCCCTGCCTCTGGGCACACTGCTCACCTGTCTCATCTGCCACGCCTTGTTGTTAATTAATTATGTTGTTAATTAAGGCGGAAGGCTGCCCATTCTTGCCCTGATGCCAGGGGGCACTATCTGTGGCTCCGTTCCTCCCCTACACCGCAGCCCAAGCCTCACAGATGGCCAAATGACACAATGCTCCTGGCCTACAGCTGGAACAAGCTTAGGCCTCATTGTCAGGCCTCAGACGCACACACAGTCATACCACCCTCCTCTCACTAGGGCCTCACGCTCCACCCCCTCTCACAGGGTCTATTTCATGCCTCGACAACTTGTACTACCTTGCTCCCTCTTGGATTGGGCCCCTTAGGCCATAGGTTTTAGCTAGCTCATACCTTGGGTGGCAGACGTACCGTCTTTTGGGCCTCTCCCACGACCTTCACCGCAGTGGTAGCTAGCCAATTACCCAACTGGGTCCAAGCTTGCCCTGGACCCTTCCTGGGGCAACTCTGTACACTCAGACAATACCGGGCTCCTAGCCCTCTGGTTTCCCCCGCCCCCCCCCCCACTGGGCCTCCTCATCTCTGCCCACTCACTGGGGCTCCACACTGCCCCCTCACTGGGGCCATGGAGCTTCCCTCCCTGGTGGGCTCAGGTGGCCATAGTCATGCCTAGCCCCAACTCCCTCTCCTTAGGGTCTTGCCCCCCACAGGGCTCAGGTGGCTGCAGCTGTGCCTGGCCCCATTACCTCCAACGTTAAATGACCCACCCAAAGGTGAGGGCTGAGGTTAAAGTGCCCCTACCCACCTTTTACTGGGGCGGTAACTGGCCTGGCACTTCCTGGGGGCTCCTGCACCACTGAGAGCCCCACCAGGCCACCCACTCCCAGCATGGTGAATTTTTAGGTCATTCCCAGGACCAGGAACCTCTAAAACATCCCCTACAGCTCCTGCCCTTACCTCCAGGGATGTTGCATGCAGCCTTGCAGCCAGGCAATGTTTCTGCATGGCCTGCCAGCAGCGAACTGCTCTCTTTATACAGGTAGCCAGAGGTCTAGGATTGCCACTGCAATCAAGTGCCTGGTGGCTGCTCGGTTCCACTCTTAAAGTGGCAGGCACCAACAGTGCCCTGTCACACACCTTCCCCCTTAAAATAGTTCCTGGGGGAGGCTTCCCCTGCTGCTCCTCCAAAGTAGGCTCCCCTCAGAGCCTGTAAAAGCCCTCAAATGGCGAGGACCCCCAAAGGTGCTCCATCACAACTCTGGTTTTGGGTGGCGCATGCTACTGCCACATGTACCACCCCACTTTTTTTCCGCTTGGGTTTTTTGACCCCAGGATCTCCTGGGGTCAACACCCCCCTCTGCCTCTGCTGCAAGGTAGCAGTGCAAGGAGTGTCTGCATGTGCAGTGTGTAGTACCACAGACAGGTCTGCAGTGCCACATACTGCACATCCACGCTTGTCTGGACATGGCCTTAGAGTCTAGCAGCATTGCAATTATAAACCTATGTCTTCAGGGGTTAATAATGCTTTCATTTAAAAAATAATCACTATGTGCTGGAATTTGGATTAGCTAAATCTTCAGTCTAAATTTTAAAATGCTGGTTATTAATGAAAAATCCATTTGGATTTTGGGCCTTTTTTAATATCCTTGAAGATAGCATAAAAATTAAGTGCATTATTGTGATGAGACAGACTTCTCATTTTCATTAGTAAAAATACATTTTTGTTTCTACAAAAAATAGGCATTTTATAGAAAGTGTAATGATTCCATAATAAGCAGCAGAATTATATGGAGCCATTGACACATTTTACTCTACTATATAGAAAACACTGCATTTGACACTGTGCCTGGTAGTATGTCTAAAGGAGCCAACATTTTGATTTACACTTATTAATATAATAAACTTCAGTAGCTTAGAATCAGCTGCTGTCTCTCCCTGTGAAAACAATATGTTCTTTTATGTTGTATTTTAAAGATCCTAACTATGTCAATACATGATACACTGATATAAAGCTCCCTTGGATTTACCACAGTCTAACATGCAACTAATATGTCTTTTAAAAATTGCTTAAATGTATTTATAGAGTAAATGGTAACAGTCAGTCAAAAAATCATGTTTCTAAATGTCTTTAAATACAGTAAATACCTTTTGGTAGGGTATTTTTTCCTCAAGAAAATAGTAGTAGCATTCAAGATTACATCATGTTAGAAAAATTGCCTTCCTAGCTACTTGGCTGTGTTAAACCACTGAAACTACTGTACATTATGTAAACACTTGTAAAAATGTCACTGTAAATTAAACAAGTTCTGTCTACCTCCTGAGGCTGAATCCTATCGGCATTTCTCAACATGAAACATTATAGCTGGCCAGTCTGACAACTCTGTCTCATGACAACTTGCAACGCTTGCTTTCTTTCTGCATTGCATTAAACTAACCCTTCTGAAAGTTTAATGAAACAGAATCGTATCTATTTGAGACTGAACTGGTCGGATTTTTTACTCTAGTCTCCCTCCACCTCTCCTCCTTCCTGGGTGAGGCTACCCAGGACCTCAAATATCTTCCTGCCAAAACTCTGTTGAAACATAAAGCACAAAAAGTTTTTTCGCTTTGACAAAAAATTTCAACAAAACTAAGTTTCATCAGAAATATTCCGACCAACTCCATAACATATATTCCACAACAATGTTTCCACTGTACGGTGGTAAACATGAACCTGGAAGCTAGGAATTCTGCATTTCTTTCTCAGATCTTACCCGGACTGCCATTACTACTGGGACCAGGTAACTCACCACTCTGATTGATACTTATCTTTAACTAATCAGTTAACTTTGTAGGGCAGATTTTTTTCCTAACATTCTTTTTTTAAAAATAGGCTTTAGCTTACATGTTACTGTAATGTGTTTTTAAAATTGGTGATTTTATCACTTTAAATTCTCAACAGCCAAATGCGTAATATAACCCTGCTTTTCATCTACTGGGAGGAACAACTGAACTTTTGACCTAGGCATCCAGATGAAGAAGTGTCCCCAGACCCATGACTTAAATCCAGTCAAACAACCATCCAAACTGAGTTAAATTATGTCTCTTCCTCTCAGGAAAACTTCCAAAATGTGAATCTAGTGAGTTTATTGGCAACTGGCATGAAGCCAGCATACAATTCTCTGGCATGTGCCATTAAACTGCACAGTAAGGATTAATTAGTACTGCAGAAGCACTTTCAAGATTAAATGTGCTGTGTACTAAAAGATTATTATTTTTATTTTTATAGCATTGTAAGAAAATTAGCCAGTGACCAAGGGATGGTTTAAAAGAACTCCCATTGAAAATTTAATTAATTAATCCATTTTTGATACAACATTTGACTAAGATTCAAAGGCCATGAAAGTCAGGAAGAGGAGTAAGAGGAGGCCCAAGGAGATGTGGTTCAAGTGTATTAAAAAAAAAAAAACCTGAAAGCTGTGTTTCAGAAGAGATGGAAGTCTTTAGAGAATGAAGTCTTTAGAAAATGGACCCCATGGAAGAGGAGGAGGAGATATGAGTGAGATTCACACACAGTGGGCACGTACACATGAGACATTTACTGAGAAGCTGCTTAGTTAGCTCTGCAGCAAGGTTCCCTCCAAGGTGAGTGCATGCATGGCCATGCACAATTTAAAATCTTGCCATGCACTAACTTATTAACGCCGTGCACCCGCCCAGAGAGGAGCTGGGTGTGGAGCGCAGCGGAGGCACCGGGACCGGCACAGGATATTACCAGAGGCAAGCTCAGGCAGCGACTCCTCCCCAAAGCAAAGTGAGGTGGGGGCAGGGGCAGAGTGCCTCCTCACCATGTGCCTCTTTGTTCCCCAAGGTGAGGTAGGGATGGAGGCTGGGCTTGGGGCTAGTGCCAGGGAACTGCTCCACTCTTCAGCCCGAATGCCATGTGCCTCCTCGCTCTCCAAGGTGAGGCGGGGGCAGGGGCCAGCTCCAGGGAACTGCTCCGCCAGCTCTAGGGAATTGCTCCACCGGCTCCAAGGAACTGCTCTGCTCCCCAGCCCCAATGCCATACGCCTCCTACCTCCCCGAGGCAAGGCAGGGACTGGGGGCTTGTGTGGGCTCCAGGTGCAGCCTGCAGTAGTGGCAGCTGCCCTGCCTGGAAGCTGTGCACACTGGCCAGGGCACTACAGTCCCAGGGTCCCTGATCCTTATAGGGCTCTATGCATGGTGCCCATCAGGCACCTGTGGTTTCCAAAGCAACGCGCGCCAAAAGTGGGAGGCAGGACCAAAGTGGTGTACTTATGGACTGAAGCAGCACACTCACGGACCACTACACCTTAGAGGGAACACTGCTCTGCAGTAAATGTCTCAGTGTCTAGACGTGTGGCCCTATTAGGCTAAAGGAAACTAATACATTCTGCCTCAGGTTAGTACTTGTAAATACAAGCACGATCCTACGGCAGAGTTCTTTACTGCACAGCAACGCATGTGTAGACACTGACGGGGCTGGCTGGGTCACAAGTGTGCTTCAGTGCAGGGCTGCCTGCCAACTAGACCCACACTGGAACACCCTTCTGCCCCAGCCAGCCCTTCTGCAGCATGTTGATTTATGTCGGAGCAGCCCCACTGCCAGCAGGGGTTGCCTTGCCCCAGGCGCATGTGAAGCAATAAACTCTGACACAATAAGCACCAGAGTTTATTCCTTGGAATTAATTTCATGTGTAGACAAACCCAGACATTCTGAATCTGTACCTACAAGGTACCAGCCAAATCCACCAGTGGCAATGTGGATTGGTTGGGACACGTCATCAGCGATGAAAGGAAAAAAACTTGATAGGAAATATTTTTTTATATTACAATTAAAAAGGTAATTCACAAGACACACATCTGACATTCTGCTTTTGTTCTATGTCTACTATTGAGAGCTGTGGTTGGCAGGGTCACTGACTAGGAACTAGAAGAACCTGGGTTTGATCTAAAGAGAAGGTGGTGGGTTTACACATATAGAGCATGTCCAGCTGAGCACAGATGTGTGGTATGTGGTGCTGCAGACCTGTCAAGAAAACCCACACCTTAAAAAAGTTGGGAGGTGCACATGGAAGCAGCATGCATCACCCAAAACCAGAACCTGGCCAGCGGAAGCCACACTGTGGCTGCTGGCCAGGCTCCGTGCTGCTGAATTGCTCCAGCTGCAGCCCCGGGAGGCCCTCAGAACTCCAGGTAAAGCTGGTGAGGCCCAGGCACTAGCCCCACCCTCCTCTAGCTCTCACCCCAGCCTCCTCTACCCCACCCAAAGCAATGTGTTGTGTGCCAGATCATGCATGCACAGGTATTTCCCAGGTACAAGCAGCAGCTGTTTGTCCCCAGGGAAACATGCATTCCCGCTCATGGGGATGCGCCCATTGTTTCTGCTTCTGGTGTGGTCCTGACACCCACCCAGCCACTGACCCAATGTGTACTAGAGCTATGTGGTGATCAGAGAGTGGGGCTTGCATCATCTTCTTGCACTGAGATTAAACAACAGTGGATCCCTGCCTTAATAGCCTGTAAATAGGACACCAGATACATTTGGTTATTGTACAATTGCCAGCCCTATCAAACATTACACTAGTGCCCTCAGGAAACATATAGAAAGGAACCAACAGGCTAAATGCAACTTTACTGGTGATAGGAGATAATGTGGCAAAATATATCTTCCTCTTTACCCACAGTCTCAACCAAAAAAGTCAGACAGATACCATAAGGCACACATGATATACAAGAATTACAGAGCCTGGACACAAAAAGAATACTATGATGTTTCAGTTATGCATAGGGTAACAGCACCCACAGTCTTTACCACAATCAGGACTCCCCATCTTAGACACTGTACAAATGTTTAAGCTAGCAACAGACATTGCTTCTATCCCTGTCATGGCACAGGATCCCCAGGGATGACCATGATGTTCCTGGGCCTCCACGACCATGTCAGCTGTCCTGAGGGCACCTTCTAACCTTCTAATCTTGCCTGCCACATCTTGTTGGAAAAGTAATAAATAAGGAAGCTATCCATGAGTTTGTATGTGGTCATAGTGCTGTGGGACCCTCCCAGACCCTACTGGTCTTTGGGCCCCTCGCCAAGTCCCTCTCCAAGTTGGTGCCTCATGGTACACCTTAAGCCTTATGGACTAATTGTGTGTCCCCAAACCTCCCCTTTACCACGCCCCATGCCTCACGGGTGTTACACCTATGTTGTTCCCTCTATTGGGGGTCTCACCCTACTCAACTTCAACCCCTTTAGTTTGGCTAGGCCTTCTAGCCTAACCCCACTGGGTCAGACCTGGCTTTGAGGCACTAGCTCCACTCATTCTCATTCAGTCACTGGGCCCCTGGCCCCGTCTCAGTGCGCCCCTCTGACTCTGGGCTCCCTGGCCATGTCTGCTACGCCTCTCTGATGTCAGGCCCCCTCTGGCCCCTTTTGTGCTCTGTGCTTGCACACGCCCTCTCTTTACAGGCTCTGTCACTACTCGAGCCCTGAGCCAACTGCTGACATGGCCCAAAGTGATCACATGCATCCTCTACGGAGGTACTAATGAGGACTCCGTACCTCCTCTCACAGCCTCATCCCAAACCACCAATGCAAACAACAACACAAAAATCAGCCCCTGGGCTGTAACATTACAATAATGATGGGGTCACACGCTGCCCCTTTAAAAAGGCAAATTTTGCCCCTAGTCTGGGTACCTTATGAGCTCGAGGAACCTTATGAATCCTGCAGAGAGCAAACCAGACACCTCAGGGCAGCAATTTCATGCAGGAGCTCCTTGCCCTGGCAGTTGCCAGAGAACTAACCCCTGCCAGCCCCAGCCTGGGGCTTATATGTGCCCAGGGCTCTGCCTCCTTCCAGTCTCCACATGCAGGTGCCAGCTAATTCCCTCATTAGTCTCCTGCTCAGGCAACCTACAGCGGTGGAGCTCTGCAGGGCTCTCTGGATGGCTGCATCTGCCCTTAAAGGAGCAGGCATGTCTTAGTGCCCTGCAACAATCCCCAGATAAATTGTGCCTGTATTTGTCCCAGAACACAAATATTCTGGGATTAGTATGTACGTGCATCATCATTTTAAGTAGGGCATAGTGAGCAGCTGAATACATTGCTGCTTTTCTGCCATTGATTCAAGAATGTAATCCAGGGATAATTGTTCAGACATACTTTTCAATACCCTGGAATAAATTGCTACTACTTTTTTCCAGAAAACTTCTTTAGGATTTATTCCAGAACAATGGACAAGGACATCTACTGCACTTTGCCCCAGAAAAAAATGTTTATCCCAGAATAAATGTGACATCTGATTGCAGCTTTAGCAAGATACACAAACTTACAAATAGTTTCTTCCAAAGGAAGACTGTGAACAGAAAAAATGGATAATATAATGAAAACATGCCCATCTCACAAAACAAACTACTTAATTTGCCTGATTCTTGGTTTCTTCTCTTTAAAAGAAGATTAAATTATATGGCCGGAGAAAAGAGGACAATTCACAACAAACAATTTGTTCAGCAGACTTTGTTTTTTCCTTCCTAACTACCTGCCCATAAGCAAATTACTATTTTTACAAAAAAAATTAGTTTTTAACAAAAAAATAATTAGTCTGTAGGTTGCTTTCAATCTGTTCAGTGCAAGTATACAGTCCTCACAATTTGATATTTGCCTTGCATGATTGGTTTATACAAGGCACATGGCACCAATTCTGTTTCCTGCTGCTTAAGGGTAGGATGTTTGAATGGGTTGAAAACCACAAGATCACATTTTTTAATTTGAATTTTAACAAAATATTAACCAAACATTTTTTATAGTATTGACCCAGCTCTACTTACAGATGTCCTATGAGACTTCTATTAATAAAATCATTAAAATGCTTTTAGATCCTTGGATTTAAAGTGCTATAAAACATTACAAGGTGGTTTTATGGCTTAATGAAATGCTTCCCAAACTTTTGAGAACTGAATCCCACTTCAGGAAAATGCAACTATTTAGGAGTTTTCTGTAATCCCATCCCACATTGTTAAATGCCTATCTATATTTTAGAATTCAAATTAAATAAATTTAACATCTACTGTAAAATATGTCCTTAAATCTGGGGAACTATTTTGATGAGCGGTGAAAGAGTTAATATTGACATCTGAAGTACCCTGGTTGAAGTTTTAGCACTTGTTGACATGAACGAATAAGTCTACATCAGAGCAGTAGTGTGCAGGCTCTTTGCAATTTCAGGCAGGCACAGCTGGATCACTTGTACTCAGCTTACATTCTGAAGATTTTCTTCATAGCCATGATAGCTAAAGATTAGCTTTTGCTTAATAAAAGCTGAAACTTTAGAGTGTAATTAAGAAGAGATCCTGGGCTCATTTATTTGCTCAGATAGAGAGCCCCTTTGAAACCTCTCGCTTTCTAAACAAAAAAGGTGCCAGTAGAATGTCCTGTGCATAATGTAAGTGAAATATGCAATGGAAGTTCTGATATTGTCCCATGATCTTTATTGGAGTCCTTTCAACTAACCTGTGAATAGTGCTTGAAAAAGCTATAAAAGCTATAGTACTGCCTAACCTGTCCTCCCAGTATTTAATCCAAGACAGAGCTTGTCTCTAGCAAGGGCTGATGTTTCCCATTAGAAGTGCTAATGTAAAGATATGTGGATTTTTTTTTAGAGAGAGGAAGCTTTCAACAGCATGTATTATGGTTTAATGGGGGTGGCAGTGTCACTTGGCTATTTTTAGATTCCATTAGTCAGCTCACTGTTTAAGCAGGAGCTGCACGTGAGAGAGAGGAGTCTATGGTGAAAGATAGATGTGGAGCATGTTATGCACTTTCTGTGGAATAAAATATGGGGTGCCATGCATCAAACATAACACAAAATACCGTTCTGGACCTACTACTACCAGTATATTTAAAATGTTTGAGTGGTATAAATGTAGAACATGCAAACAATCAAATGGAATGTTGCTATACATTATCTGCTTCGGTTGTAAGAGGTTGTAAGAACAATTGGAGGCTGTAAGAAAAACTGGAGTTCTTTAGAGACTTGTGCCATTAGCACTCCCCTCCCCTTAAAGCCTTGGTGGGCTTCTGAACAAGACACAAGGTCTGATTCCTGCCTTTCAGGGCCCTTGAAAGCCTCATGAGTAATGAAGAGCCACCTGTAGCTGGCGCTTAATGAGTGCCCCACAGATATGTTTAGGCATAGTTGCTGTAGGCACCAGTCTGAAGTAATTTCTTGAATCATTTGGGTTGGAAGAATTTTCTAGTTGGTCATTAATCTATTCACCTACCATATAGTGCCTGCATTAATTAATTTAACTATCTTTAAAAGCTAGGTGCCTATTCTAACCTTACATATTGCCTCCCTCCCTTTTGAAACACTTGTTATAGCCAATTTTTATCAATGTATTAGCTAATATTCAGCCTACGTTTCTCCTTATTTAGCTTAAGAAGCATTTCTTCTTTTTCAGCCCTCATTTGCTAATGGGACTAATTGATCTTTGTCCTCTTCTGAACATTCTTTCATGCATTTGTGACAGTTATGTTTCTTCCTTGATTATTTATATAACTTGAGGCTCAAGGGGCAAGGTGAGTAAAACACCCTGACAGGGAAAATTAAGTCATACATCCTGGGAATTCTAATTAAAGGACCAGTCTGTGAGGCACTGACCAGCTTTCAAGATGAAGAACACCCTTAGTTCCCTTTCAATGAGTCACCAAAATCTCAGGGTTTTCTGTATCTGGCTGACAACCTCACAGATCAGCCCTTGGGTTTGCATTTAGAAAATTTTCAGGGCATCTCATATAGCCACACCAGGTGCTATTTTTTTGGAATACTAAAAAACTTCTATACCTTCTAATTACCTATCTCCACAACCAAAAAAGAGGTGGTAGGATATATATACCCTGCCACACACAAATTTTGTGCCCCTTAAAAGACTCCAAATATTGTTTGTCAACTTTCCAGGTGGCCAGGAAATTTGTAGGCCTCATGTTGGCTAGCTTCTGTCATATGAACCCAGCTAAGCCCACTATCACCTCATTTATGGAAGGATTATGTTGCTAGGGGGTGTTTAGGGGATCCCTAAAACAATTGAAGAAGGTTCTAAGGACAGCGGAAGGTTAAAGGTGGAACAAGGAATGGACATAGGTTTTCGGAAGGAAAAAGTGTTAGGAGACGATAGTGAAATGGAGGAGGGATTACCAGTCTTAGGAGGAGGAGTCGATGTGGCAATAACCCACTCAAGAGTTTTTACTGATGATCCACAACCGTATTCAGTTGTAAAGGTTCAAGATCCCGAGAAACCAGATAAAATAGTTCCCACGGAATTCCTACTGGATACTGGAGCACAGATAAACGTAATAAAAGCTACAATCCCTCATATCAGGACAAATCGGGTAATGCTGGTGCAAGGCTTGAATACTGCCACCACAACTAATAGGGTAAAATTTTTGGTAGAAGGATACAAGAAAGGATTAGAGGCAGTACTGGGAAGTGTGAATATTTTGGGAATACC
>NW_017729028.1:1243595-1261099 GCF_001723915.1 Gavialis gangeticus | reverse complement strand
TCGTGGTCAATCGCCACCCCGGCCCACCATGACACTGGGGTTTGGTTCATCCCCCGGGACAGGGGGCAGAAAGTTGCAAAATGTCAATGGGATTATAGGAGGACTCATCAATCTCCTCCAATGGAAGTTGCAGTGCCTAGGCCTAATGAGGGTCTGGAAGCCCCCAAATTCATTTGTCAAGGCTACAAAAGGAAGGCCAACAATATCTAAGAGAAAGAAGATAGCAGGTTAGGGTGATGAAACAAGTACATTCTGGAGCCTAGATTCAAAAAGCTCTTCTGTTCTAAGGACACGAGACCCAAGGTCTAAACAGGAAGGACCTGTTCAGACAGGTGACCACAATTCTGGAGTCTGGATGAAATGACCCATCCCTAAATTTGCCCCTGCATTTGTACAGAGGTTATCATAACAAGGCTGTGGTCAATGACTGAGGCTTCTTCACACAGACACATTACAAATACCTTATTAAAAATATTGGCTCTATAATCTTTAATATTTGGAAACAAAGCTCACAAAAATTCATGTCCCAGTATTTTCAATACTTCTCTGTGCTGCACAGGACAGCACAGATTGGGGAGGAGGTCAGCAACCCTGAGTGGTGAAAGAACAGGTTAGGGACTATTTAGAAAAGCTGGACATGTACAAGTCCATGGGGCTGGATGATGCATCTGAGGGTGATGAAGGAGTTGGCTGATGTGATTGCAGAGCCACTGGCCATTGTCTTTGAAAACTCATGGTGATCAGGGAAAGTCCAGGATGATTGGAAAGGGGCAAATATAATACCCATCTTTAAGAAAGGGAAGAACAAGGATCCAGAGAATTACAGACCAGTCAGCCTCACCTCAGTCCCCAAAAAATCATGGAGCAGGTCCTAAAAGAATCCATGTCTAAGCACTCGGAGGAAAAGAAGGTGATTAGGAACAGTCAGCATGGACTCACCAACAGTAAGTCAGGCCTGACTAACCTGATTGCCTTCTATGATGAGATAACTGGCTCTGTGGATGCAGGGAAAGCAGTGGACATAATATACCTTTACTTTAGCAAGGCTTTTGCTACAGTCTCCCACAGCATTTTTGCAAGCAAGCTGAGGAAGTAGGGGTTCAATTAATGGACTGTAAGGTGGATAGAAAGCTGGCTGGATTGTTGGGCTCAATGGGTAGTAGTCAATGGTTCAATGTCTAGTTAGCAACCGGTATCAAGTGGAGTGCCCCAGGGGTTGGTTCTGGGCCAGTTTTGTTAAATGTCTTCATTAACAATATGGAATATGGGATGGCTCGCATCCTCAGCAAGTTTCCAAATGACACCAAGATGGGGGGTATAATAGATACACTGGAGGGTAAGGCTAGGATTCAGAGTGACCTAGACAAATTGGAGGATTGGGCCATAAGAAATGAGGTTCAACAAGGACAAGCACTTAGGACCAAACAATTCCATGCACCACTACTGCCTGTGGACTGACTGGCTAAGCAGCAGCCCTGCAGAAAAGGACCTAGAGGTTACAGTGGACAATAAGCTGGATATGAATCAGCAGTGTGACCTTGTTGCCAAGAAGGCTAACAGCATACTGTGCTGAATTAGTAGGAGTGTTACTAGCAGATTGAGAGAAGTAATTATTCCCCTGTATTCTGCCCTGGTGAGGCCACATCTGGAGTACTGTGCCCAGTTTTGGGGCCCCCACTATAGAAAGGATGTGGACAAGTTGGAGAGAGCACAGCAGAGAGCAATTAAAATGGTTCAGGGGCAGAGGCAGATAACTCATGAGAAGCTGAGGGAACTTGACTTATTTAATTTGGAGACGAGAAGACTGGGGCTAAGTACAGACTGAATCAATTCAGTCTTTGCCAGTTAGTCTAAACTGCAGAGATTAAATTGAAACAGAAGTTAACAGACATTTACCTTTGATTCAGGAAATGCAGCCACATACCTGCAGTGGCTCAGGGCAGAGGCTGGAGGGCGTTATAGCATGGCTCTCTGGCATGTAGCCAGTATTAGCTGTATGGTTGCTTCCTCTTCCTGCTGCCCCTGAGGTCTATGCAGTCCCAAATCCCAGCAGCAAGACTCCACAAGGAAGACTTCTTCTTCCTGCTTCCAGCTGCCTCTGAGATTTGCAGTCCACAGTTGCAGCCAGCAGTGTTTGAGCAGAGGAAGGGGTGTTTAACCCACCTTCCTGGCTCCAGACCCCAGCTGGGGTTTGCCTAGTGGGGAGTAGTCCCCCATCACCCTGCAGACTGGGCAGCATCCTCAGCAGGGCTTCCCTCCTCCCCACCGCTGACCCCATTATCAGCCAGCCAGCCCTCATTGATCCAGCTAGGAAGCAGAGGAGCGGGGCCAACCCTGCACTCTGGAGCAGACAGCACAGTCCAGCCCAGGGCTGCAAAGCATGCAGGGATGCTGGGGGACTGTGCTTTAACTTGAACCAGGAAGGGGTCTGAGACAGAAGTACCATTAACCAGTTTGACACAAATCAGTTATGTCTGATACTACATTCAGCCAGGTTTATCTTAAATCAGTTTCAGCCATTTTGAAATGGGTTTACATGCACTGAGCTTCTGTTCAGTTATAGGTTTAAACCAGTTTTGATCGCTTAAACTGATTTATGTATAACTTCTGTCCCTAGCCAAAGAGGGGATTTGATAGCAGCCTGAAAGGGGGCTCCAAAGAGGATGGAGCTAAACTGTTCTCAGTGGTGGCAGACGACAGAACAAGAAGCAATGGTCTCAAGTTGCAGCAAGGGAGGTTTAGGTTGGGTATTAGGAAAAACTTTCTCACTAGGAGGGTAGTAAAACACTGGAACAAATTACCTAGAGAGGTGATGGAATCTCCATCCTTGGAGGTTTTTAAGGACCAGCTTGTCAAAGCACTTGTTGGAATGATCTAGTTGGGGATAGAACTGCTCTGAGCAGGAGTTGGACTAGATGACCTCCTGAGGTCCCTTCCAACCCTAATTTTCTATGATTTGTGATTCTAAATGAACATATTTGTCTAAAAAAAATTCCAGAGAATTCTTTTCACATTCCAGCCAGTTCTGTTTCCCAATAATTTAGTTCATGATGAAGTGATTTTCAACAATCTCCAGGAACTTCACAAGGATATAAAAAAAATATTCCAGCCTTCTCCACTGTTGTGTTAATCCCAGAGTAGCCTGGGAGAGACTGTGCTTGGGGAGTTGCACTTAACCCTCTCAATTCTGCCTTTCACTCCCAGCTTCAAGAACTCACTAAACAGGGACTAGTCTACAACTTTTGGGGTTCAAATGCTTATTGTTCTTACACAACTACACCACCAGGTGGAAGGAAGATAAGTGTCAATGTTCCCATACTTCCACCCTTCTCCACTCACCTGACAAGTGAAGGAAGGGGTTTAGCAGCTCTATAAAACCCACTACCCACAGCATGCAAAAAACGGTCTTCTAAAAAAAAGGGGCAATGGAATCAAGGAATGCCTTATCATTTTTGCTCTTTTTGTGTCAGAGCACAGTATATAGCAAAACTTCAGCCCTGAGTTTCTAGCAAACCTTTAAGTTTTGACCTTAGATACTGTATTCCAAATGCATTCTAGATATTGCTCTCAAAGCATAGGTCAGATCCTTAGCTGATGAAAATCAATACAGCTATTTTGATTTACATCAGTTGGTGACCTGGTCTTTTTTTCTGTGCATATTTCCAAACTCTAAAGTACATTATATCATACAATGGTTACCATGGCACATATGCTTTTTATTGACTACTACCATGAATAACTAACATAGTAATTCCATAAGACATAAATTATTGCTACCCCAGGATTGCAATAATTCATGACTTACAAAGCCTTTTAATTTAGTACACATACTTTATGTATTTGAGGGTGAAAAGCCCCATTTTCGGCTGACTTTGTTTAATTTACACCCTTAGATCCATGACTAAAAAATGTTATTTTTGCAAAAAGGAAGGGGGGATCATTTTGAATAATGTACATACATACACAGAAAGATGAGATTAGCACTATATATTGAAAAAGCTTCACAATGCACAGATTCAGTACCTGAGGCCGGTTATGAAGGATATTTATTTATAAAAAAATAAGAAGCAATGGTTAGGGAGCTTGAGAACCAATATCTATTTAGCTATTTTGTGATAGAGTAAGTGAAATATATAAATGCTATTCTGCTGAATGTTGCAAAATTTCATAGACTTCATAGACATTAGGGGCTGGAAGGGACCTCAAGAGATCATCGGGTCCAGCCCGCCTGCCATAGGTGGGAAGTCAGCTGGGATCAAGTGACCCCAGCAAGAAATAAATCCAGCTGTTTTTTGAAGGAATCCAAATCCTTATTGTGGAGTTTAAATAATACTTTTAAATGACCATTCTGTACATACAAAAATGATGTATAAACAATCCATCTGCAATCTTACTGTAGTCAAGAAATTGAATAAAATGATCTAGCAGGACAAAAATATTTTGTTGTTATTACAGCTCTTTGGAAAATGGATATTTTTCTCCCTTGTCACTAGGGATGACTGCCCAGGTCCCAGTCACTGATATTCTCCTGAGAAGTGGAGAGGTGGGTACGAGTGCATCAGGGCAGACTTGATTAATCGAGTCTGCTGGAGCACGGATATTGACGCGCTCCAGCAGCCTTCCACGCCAGCATCCCCGCACATCTCTGTGCTTGAAAAATGGGGGTGGCGAGCTTTGAAATAAAATATGTTTGATGAGCTTTAGTTCAAAGCACCCCGCCACCATTATTTCAGTGCGGGGATGCACAGGGACACTGATACATGTGATGTGCAGCTGCTTTTAATTAGCACAGCTTGCTAATTAAAGCACCCAGCACCACATCCCACACCAATGTGAAAATGTCCACATTTTCTAAATGAGTGCTCTAAATACTAGGTTGGTTCCATGACTCATGTATTCATTGCCAATCCATAGACCAGCTACAGAATCAGGTCCCTCTTGCTTGCTTTTCAAACCTGTAAGCTATTAATCATTACCCTCTTCCTCCTCCCCTCACGTTCCCAAGTGTTATACACCTCTAGATACTAGAGGTGTATAACATACCAGTCTAAATTAGATGCTGAAGGGGTTAGGAGTTTGTCTAGCATTTCCTACTGGCAACCTGTAAGCAACTCCTGCTCAGGGTAGCAAACTGGCCTTCCCATTGAGAGAATATCAAAACTTTCCATGGGGCAGAAATCTGAAGTTCTGAACCTCTCTACAAATGGTACAAAAAGTTACATTAAAGAAACATGAACATTTCCAAGTCAAGTATACAAAAGACAGAACACACCACACCTAAGGCAGCTCCTGCAACCTGAAGTTAACCCTCATGGATATCCAGTATGATAAATCCTTTAATTATAGAATCATAATAAAAATATAGTATAGCATAGCATAGTGTTAGTATCAGAAAAGCCTGAATGAAATATATCTTCACTCTGAAGCCAGCTTAAGAGCGACTTGTTCAAGAGATCAGTAAACAATTCACTTTTCCGCTTAAATAACACACATCTTCAGACCCAGCTGCTCCTTATAAATATAAACAACCAATAATTTATTAATTATTGTTACTCTCCAGAGGGATATGCAACTCTAAAGAACTGAACTATCTGGAGGATGGCAGAAAACCAATTTATAACCAACTGTCTTAATATATTCTCATAGAGGTCATAGAGGTCACTGAAAGTTTTTCCATTAGGGAAAGACTATATCTTTATAATCTCCCTTGATCAAGAGACACTTATCACTACTTGGATCCAAAAGTAGACCAGAGAACAAAGTGTGACTGAGTTACAATTCTTCCTCTGCTGCGGAGGGAGGTAACACTGAGCAGGGCCAAAGAAGGAAGAAACATAGTCTTTACTCCTCCCAGGAACTCCTCCTGGTCAAAGTAAGATCTGCAACAATTCACTTAGCAATCCTTGGAAGTAAAGAATCTATTAAACTGACTCTCAAGATCACTGTCAGACATTACAAAGAGCTGTGCTGCAGATCTAAGATGAGAATTTTTCCATAAGAATATAAGTTTGGCATCCTCAGGGTTAGATGAACATGATGTTGGACTGAATGCACATACCCATATCTACTTGACACAGCAGTTCCAGCAGAACAAAATAATAGTTGTAAAAATGAATCCCGTTATGGACACCTAGCTAAAACTGCAGCTGAAATGAGATATTGAATTCAAATAGATCATTCCCTGAAGTAGATTGCAAAGAATGGATTGGAAAAATATGCTATTTCTTTTTCTCCTCACCACTCACATGCAGGTCTTTTTTCCTTTCTTTCTGAGTTATTCTTTCATATCTATGAAGAACTAAGACAAATATTTTCCATTTAAGAAAATGCATTGATAATTACATTAGTATATGAATCTAGATGGAAGTTAAAGGTATAAATGACAAATATAAGTTTTACCTGTCCTGCAGGGCAGACTGTGGCTATACAGGACATAGAGGTGACCCTTCCCTTTGCCATCTTCATCATCAGTGTGCAGGACCCAGGCACAGTGCGACTTCAGAGAGAAGCCATTGTTTCAAGGTAAAGCCACAAGTGGAATTAACTTCCTGATAAGGGATGAAATAAAAGTAGAGCCTTGGGCATAGGGGACAGTTACCATCTTAACCAACCTAAGAGACTGAACTGGAGATCTCCACAGAATTAAGTACAAAGTGCAAGAACTTACAGTCAAGAGCTACAGCAAAGATTATAGAAAATCCACATCCTTTGTGGACTGGGAGAATAGGACATGTATCACATACTGACCAATGTGTTCCAGTTGTGCCCTGTGCCTGCCTTTCTCCAGGGGCCTAAAACACAGAGTTTATATGTTAGTATATTGGCTCTTTCTACTCTCTCAGCACCTCAAGAAAAATTTTAGCTGAATCAGTCAGAATTTCCCCCTGGGCTTTCAGATGCAACAAAGACTGTCTGCTTCTCACAGCACAGGGCTGAGTTTTTAAATCATACTTCAGCTGTAATGTATGTGCCTTGTGAGGACAAGGGAATTGCAATACCATTCCACACAGATATATGCATATATGCATTCCTTGTGAGATGCACTGACAGCTTGTTTGAAGGTTGTTTTCTTAAGCTCTCTGACTATATATAATTATATTTTTAAAATTTACTCTTCCCACAGTCTAAAAGAATTATAAATGTCTTCCCTGATTGCAAAAAGGTTGATTTCATCCAAGTACTTGTGTTGATTTTTCAATAAGTGGAATGACTGATTGCAAAAAGACTTGAAATTATTTCAGTCTTCATCTCAGTAATGCCAAATATGTCCTGCCTAACTGCCTATCTTTTACTTCCAGCTAAAATAATAGTGTATAACGCAGCCAATGAACCAAAAAAAAGTAGGCTTAGGGGGTTTGATACTTAAATCTGATAGATGGTAATCCTAACATAATCACACTTTAAAATATGCTTCAACTTCAGCATTTTGGTATCACTTAGACATACTATAAAATGTCTCTTTTTTTTCTCAGCATGGCTGGGGGAGATGGTATGTAATTCTCTCAATGAGCCACTTAGCTTACTGAGGTTAATTTTAAATTTGAGTGGACACAAATTCTTTTTAACTGGTGGTCATAACATCATTAATTCACTTGACCTGGCAAAGGCAGTGTTAAGGGAAAAAAGGCCTTGTCATTTAAGCAAAAATGAATATATATGGGCTCAAATCCAGCTTGTCTATCTCACACATGTAGTCCATTAAAGTAACTGGGACTACTTGCGGGAGAAGACTGAGATGGCCTGACCTTTGGAACTAATCCTAGAAGGCTAAGACTCATATTTTTAAAGGTAATTAGGTACTGATTCCCACTGAAATCAATAGAAATTAGGTACTGAAACTCCATTAAAAATCTCACCCTAGACTAATCTAAGCCAGACAAAGGAAAAGAACAAAACCAGCTTTGAAATACAATCTTGGCTTTAAATTTAAACTATTTTATGGTATGTAACCCTGTGAGTTTACTATGTAAGCTCAGCAGGCTGCTATGCCACCCCTCTATTAATGCGTAATCCTCAGAGAGCTTGGAGGCAGCCTTAAATAGCAGCAATGAACTGGATTCTTTACGTAAAGCAACAGGGCTCACACATTGCAATGCAAAGGGCCCAGGGTTTTAATTCTTTATGCTACCAATTTACCTAGGTATACTTTGTAAAGAGGGTAAACCTCTTTAGCCCATAATGTACTTCCCAGGCTAGGGAGAATATGTGAGACACACCTGCTCTTTGTAGTGCTATGTTATCCTCTAGTGGTGGCTCCATTACTGGTTTCAGCCTTTAGCCAGCTGCAGCCTTGACTAACAACCTAGGGTCTTTGTAGAGTTAGCCAACACTACAAAAGGGATAACAATCAATGCCAGTAAAGGGTTCTTTACAAAAGGTCGAACAGAACCAACTGCAGGATGGAGACCTATAATGTTAAAGTGCTTAGCACAAGGAGGCCTAATGTTGGGCCCTATCAATGCTATTTATTATAAACCACCATAAGTTATTGACATTTTGCCTTAAAAGAAGAGCTAGAAAAGTAGAGCTTCTATGCAATTGGTAGAATACCCTTCAAATATTTTAAGCATATTGATTTTACTTTTGAAACTTGGAAGTGGAAGCTAGGAGATTAGCCCTATTGCTTTGAATTTGGAAATATGAAAATTGTTATATGTATAAAAAATAAATCATGACTATGAATTTGAGACAAGCTTCTTACCAGTCCAGCATCTACCTGGGATATGTTACATAAACCTCATATCAAAACATGACCTATAGATTTAATAGACTAGAAAACTTTAAAAGGCAAATCCATTTCAAAATTAACAAAAAAGGTTAATTTGATGGTATTTGCCATCTAAACAGCCTAGATAACATTTCTAGTTATTTCTACAAATCCATTAAAATTTAACACGTGTTCAGCAGCCTAACTGAAAAAGCTTTTGCTTCTTAAGTTTCTTAAATGTTTTGTTTTTATACTCATTTTATACACATATCAGAAAGAGAGAAAAAAGTCATGGGTCTTATAAGCTTCCAGGAAGGCGGTCACCTTTGAAGGTGGATTAATATCATTTGTGAATACCTACAGCATTAAGCAACAAGAATTTCGTTCCTTAAATCATGTATATATTCAAAGTAAACAATACGAATAATTGTATGTGAAGGAGTGACAGATAATTATTTGTAACACTTAGGAAACAGCAAAAATACAAGCAAACAGGGCAGTTTGCAAGCAGTTCGCTGGGACCATGAGGAGAAGGGAAGAGGAAGAGGAGCCAGACACCAAGTACCAGATCCTGCTCTTGAAAGGTAAGTGAGCCAGAGCTATCTGTGTGTTTGGCTTGCTGAGCATTTGTTTGGTGGACGCTGTGTTTGGGTGTGTGCTCTGAACAGCTGAGAGAGTTGCTAGCTAGGTGATTGCTGGTGATTACTGCCTATGTCAGACAAAATCCCTAATCCGGAGGCAGAGCCAGTCCAGGTTCAGGAGGGTATAATAGGAGATTCCCCAGATAACCACAGAGTGAGAGAACAAGGACAGCAAACAGGACTGTGCACACATCAGTTTGCCAATCCCACCCCCCTCCCCCCAGCCACCCCCACTTTGAAGGGGATCCTTTAAGTTCTTTCTTTAATTAAGAGTAACTAACCTACACAGGTTTAGCGTAAGGAGTTAACACACAGCAGTTAGATCAATACTTAAGCCCTTTGTTTAATTAGAGTCCAGAGCAAGGGGGAGTTCACTAGAGACAAACACCAGAAACACTTTCTCACCTTCCTTCACTGTGAACAAGGAACAATGAACATGCCAGCTTGCAGGGGTGTTGCCTAGGGAAGGTCTACTTGGAAAGTCGGGCAGGAAGAGAGAGGTGGCAGATTAAGAGACCCAGAGAAATCATCTGGATGATTGCAGAGCCGCTGGCCATTATCTTTAAAAACTTGGGATGATAGGGAGAGGTCCCAGGTAACTGGCAAACAGCAAATATAGTGTCCAACTTTAAGAAAGGGAGAAGGAGGATCTGGGGAACTACCGACCAGTCAGCCTCACTTCAGTCCCTGGAAACATCATAAAGTAAGTCCTCACAGAATCCATTTCTAAGCACGTGGAGGAGAAGAAGGTGATTAGGAACAGTCAGCATGGATTCACCAACAGTAAATCAGGCCTGACCAACCTGATTGCTTTCTATGACAAGATGACTGGCTTTGTGGATGCAGGGAGAGCAGTGATTTTAGCAAGGCTTTTGATACAGTCTCCCACAACATTCTCACAAGCAAGCTAAAGAAGTATGGGTTGGATGAATGAACTATAAGGTGGATAGAAAACTCGCTGAATTGTCAGGCTCAGAGGGTAGTATTCAATGGCTCAATGTCTAGTTGGCACCTGGTATCAAGTGGATTACCCCAGGGGTAGGTCCTGGAGCTGGTTTTGTTCAATATCTTCATCAAAGATCTGGAAGATGGGATAGAGTATACCGTAAGCAAGTTTGCAGACGACACCAAGCTGAGGAGAGTAGTAGATATGTTGAAGGGTAGAGCTAGGATTCATATAGAAACCTAGACAAATTGGAGGATTGGACCAAAATAAATTTTATGAGGTTTAAGAAGGACAAGTGCAAGGTCCTGCACTTAACCAGTACAGGCTGGGGGCTGGCTGGGTGAGCAGCAGATCCATAAAAAAGGACCTGCAAGTTACAGTGGACAATAAGCCAAATAAGAGCCAGCAGTATGCTGTGCCCTTGTTTCAAAGAAGGCTAACAGCACACTGGGCTGCATTAGTAGGAGCACTGCCAGCAAACTGAGGGAAGTGATTCTTTCCCTCTATTCTGCACTGGTGAGGCCACATCTGGAATAGTGTATCCAGTTTTTCCTTCCCTACCCCCACCTACAGAAAGGATGTGGACAAATTGGAGACAGTCCAGCGGAGGGCAACAAAAATGGTGAGGGCACTGGGGCATATAACTTATGAGCAGAAGCTGTGTGAACTGAGCTTATTTATTTTAGAGAAAAAAAAATGAATGGGGATTTAATAGTGGAGTTCAACTACCTGAAGGGTGGTTACAAAGAGGATGAAAATAGACTGTTCTCAGTAATGGCAAATAACAGAACAAAGAGCAGTAGTTGCAAGTTGCAGCAAGGGAAGTTTAGGTTAGATGTTAGGAAAAATTTTCTCACTAGGAAGGTAGCAAAACACTGGAGCAGGTTACCCAGAGAGGTTGTGGAATCTCCATCTTTGGAGGTTTTTAAGACCCAGCTAGACAAAGCTTTGGCTTTGGGATGTAGTTGGAGATGGTCCTGCTCTGAGCAGGGCGTTGGACTAGATGACTTCCTGAGGTCCCTTCCAACCCTAATTTTCAATGATTCTATGAAGGTGCAGAATATTTAATGAAAATGTATACATATGGTAAGCTGGGTTTTTGACCTTGCCTGCCTATATATAAATTAGCATGTCGTCAGCTGGAAGAGACAAAATTCTTTTCTGTTTTCTGATTTGAAAGTAAATGTGAAAAGGGCCTTAAGTATTATTTTTTTACTCTTACAATGCCACAGCAGTGAAGACAGAGAAATTTATAGAGACAGAGGCAGAGACAAACTATAATCTCACTCAACCATTGCAAATACTAATGAATTCTTTAATTATGCTTGTGTACCAGAGATCAGAATCTGGTCCAACATTGCCTTGAAGAGCTTGAATCTTTGGCACTGATCCTACAGATGTGATTCTTTTAGATGAGTATCTACAGTGCTCAGACCTGCATAGTCTCTAAGCACCTTCTGGTAGAACATTAAGTGATGCACCTAACATGCTGTATGTAGTTTGCTCATCTTTTCCCCAGAACAAGAATGTTTCTGTGGTAGTGACATAGTGTTTTGAGGGGTTGGGAGTTTTCATTTAAAAATCATTGCTATGCATTCATACTAGGGAAAGCAGGTTAGAGAATTATATCTGGGTCTTGGAATGAAAGGTGGTAAGGTTCATGATGGTCCTTTGGTCCTGTTGGAATTTGGTCCGTTCTCAGACCAGCCCCTAAGAAAAGCACTTGCTTAAATTGAGGTTTCTAAGTAGTCCCACTGAAGACAGCCATGTACCTCAGTGAAGCTTAGGTTCATAGGACCGGCTCTTAGAAGAGTGTTATTTGTAAAGGACATGAGGAATATATGACAAGTCCAAAATATAATTAAAGCTTTGTTTCTCACTTGCACACAAATGAATTTGTTTCTTGGTCCTCATATTTAGTTCCACAACAAGATAAAGGAGGTAGAGAATTTAATTTCATAATTCATTTTCCTAAATTCTGGATTTTGAATGTGGTTCCTACTTCCTAACACAAAGTGACAAATGGCATTTGCTTACAATGTTTTCTTCTCAACAAAATGCCAAAGGGAATTTCCTGAAAAAGATGTGGCTTTCATTTTTAACTTGCATTTTAGCCTAGCCTGGCAGTTTCCTTATTTGCTCTCTTTAAGACGGGGAGGCTTTTTGATCCCATGAATGTTTCCTTCCCTGTGGGCATCCTTAGGTGGTGAAACAGTAACAGCTGAAGTAAGCTGTCAGGTACCTTAAATATGGCAATTGATGGGGGAAGAATTAAAGGCCTCTGCAGCAATTCTTTCATTGGCAAAATTCCCATTCAACTCCCTGGATAAAAAATACTGAAGAGGAAACAAAGGGTCTTGTCCAAAGCCACAGAAGTCAAAGTCTTTCTACTGACTTCAATGGTCTTTTCAATCTAGTTCACAGTTTGTAAAATATTTTTCCTTTATAAAATCTACTTATACATGGCTGACATCAGCTCTCACTACCTACAGTAATGATATGGCCTCTCAGATTATCACATCTGAATCCTGAATGTATTTATCCTCAAGTTCCTGCCTGGGAGGAAAGAACTAACATCTCCATTTTTACAGATGGGAACTAATGTGCAAAGATGCTCAGAGCTTGATAGACAAAAAGGACATAAGCACTACACTGCTGAAAATGAAACACCCAACTTTTAAGCACCTTCTCAAACAGTGGAAATCATAACCCATGTTTAGGTGCCCAGGTGCTCTGTGTAATACCTGGGAACAATCAGATGTCTCAAAACAGCCTCCACAAAATCAAACTGAGCAAGAAACTTCTGGAGCTAGCCAATGGGAAATGCTGAGGGCAAAGGTGAGGACCAAGCCTCCTGGGCCAAAGAGAATTAGAAACTTAAGTGCAGGCTGTAGGAAGTTACTTTTCCTCATTTAAGATTTACTTCCACGAAAGTAGCTGAAAAGAAGGTGATGCCCTCACCCTTTTACCCAAAAGTCCAGTGCGTGGAGCACAGAGCTGAGAAGTAGAAAAACCAGGCTCAAACCCCAGAAGAGTGCCCTCTCACTGGGTTATGGGGTACTGTGGGGGAGGGGGAAGGCAACCTTAATTCCTCCTGTTAATGCTGTTTGTTTTTCTTGTACTGATTAAACAGTTATCGAGCTAGAGAAAAATTAGAATGTCTCAGTACTTTAGTGATTAAGGACCTGACCTAACTTGGAAGAGCTATGGTCAAGTTCTTGCTCCAATGAACATTTAAGGATTTTGTGCCGTGTTTTACATGAAATGATCCTGCATGTGAGCTGGATTGAGCCCTGCAAAACCTACCCAACTGGGTCCTGCAAAAGAAACAAGGGGAAGAATGCCTAGTTTGTAGGACCTGATAGGGCTTAGGAGTAAGCTAGGCACTGAGCTATACCACACTAACAAAACTGAAGTATCTCAAGTTATGCCCAGAAGCAGACTTTTAGGTGCCTAGAAGTGTAACTGTCAGAAACTTAGTTAATGTCTATAATGCTTCTGCAGTGGCCTCAGAAATCCTACTTTTGAACATGTCTTGTCCATCTGCTCCCACTCCACATACACCAAACCTGAAAATGAGGTAGTGAAACCATTTTAAGGGCACTGCCACCCCCATTTTTAAGTACACAAGAGAGAGATAGAACCATTAGGTACCAAGAAAGTTGCACAGCAGCTGAGCATGGATTTTAAGGGTCTAAGTTTTGAAGTTAAACACCCATATCTTCTTGTGGATCTAGTCATAAGTGACTTGCCCAGGATCACAAAGAAAATCTGTGGCAAAATAGAGAATTAATCCCAAGTCTCACAAGTCCTACCTAGGCTAGTGATCAAATCAGTAGACCATCACATTACTAAGAATGTGACTATACATGACAGATTAGCTAATATTCTTTGTTGGTAGAAGAGTTTACAAATTCACTCTACAGGCAAAAAGCATAATAATTCACACAAAATTAAAGGTAAATTAACACATTGCTGTGGCTACCTGGTAATTCTTATAACCTTTATAAGCAGGAAATACTTCACTTGATATTTTCCAGAGTTAGCCTTATCTTTCTTTTTAAAAATGGTGACAATATTGGCAATCTTTAGGTCAGCAGGAATTTCCTCATTGTTCCAGATTTTAACAGTGTGTGGTGCTTTTTGGTCATAGTTTCCCCATCAGCTTTGAAGACCTCAGCTAGTATGCCATCCGGGCCAAACACTTTGTTGTTCTTCATCTGTCTATTGAGCTATCACCCTCCTCTCCACCCCTGGGAAGATCCTCACTTGAATTCTGCTGAACTGACTGCTCCCTCTTGCCAAGGAAATCCTTCCCAAGTCTCAGTGCAGCTTCAGACCATCCAAAGGCACTATGGACATGATTTTTACATGCAGGAAAAAATGTTGAGAACAAAATCAGGAACTGTGCGTGGCCTTTATTGATCTGACCAAAGCCTTTTAACTCTATTAACTATGAGGCTGTATGTAAGATCTCATCAAAGTTTGGCTACCCAGGGAAATTTATTGCCATCCTAAGACTCCTTCATGACCAAATGACTGCCTCCATCCTATGCAGTGGCTCCACTATGGAGTCTTTTGCCATTTGAGGTGTCAAGCAGGGCTGCATGATGGGACCAATTCTGTTTTCCATCTTTCTTGCAATCATCAAGATGCTCATCCATGACCATCTGCCATATGGCATCGCATCAAGTACAGGATAAACATGAATCTTTTCAATCTTTCCTGCCTGTCTGCCAAAATTCCCCCAGCAAAGTTCCTTATTGATGGACAAGAACTGGAGAATGTTGAACACTTCATATGCCTCAGCAGCCATCTCTCAAAAAAGGCCAACATCAATAAGAAGATCCAGTACAGGATCCAATATGCCAGCTCTGCTTTTGGAAGACTATATCATCACGTGTTCACTGACCACAACATCAGGACTCAAACAAGTCTGCTATTCTACAAGGTTGGGGTAATCCCAACTCCTCTTTATGTCTGTGAAGCTTGAGTAACCTACAGGGACTACCTGAAAAGCCTGGAATGCCTTCACCAGTGCTACCTCCAGAAGATCCTTAGCATAAAGTGGTAGGATCATTGCACAAATGCCAGTGTCCTTACCAGTGCTAACACCACCAGCACTGAAGCATTGATTTTTCAACATCAGCTACAGTGGACAGGGCAGTGTGTGTACATGCCTGATATATATTTACCAAAACAACTGCTGTACTTCCAACTCAGCCAAGGACAAAGGACAGGTGGGGGCCAAAGGAAACATTTCAAGGACTCCCTCAAAGCGAACATTAAGTGTGGCACTGACATCACAAATTGGGAAAAACTAGCCCAGGACAGGGCTACATAGTGACATGTGAGAGAAGATACATCTTACTTTGAGGAAAACTGTCTCACCCCGGAGGCAGAAAAAGACAGAAATGGAAGAAAAGGAAACAAGACTGAGAAATCCATGGTTTACCCTTCCTTTAACCACCACCTGTGTTGTCTGCCCGAGAATCTGTGGCTCTAGAATCAGCCATCCTAGCCATCAATAGACTCATCTACAACCCTTTACTTGACCTGTGGGAGTGATCATCCTCGACCGTGAGGATCACCACTGATGATAACTTTACTAATAAATACAGTCCTGGATTTTTCATCCAGTCATGCTGATGGACATTAAAGTGACAGAACAGTGCAGCTGGTACCTGAAACTAAAATAGCCATTATATAAAATATTAAGAGAAAAAAGGAACCATCCCCAGCTGCTTCTGCTTCAGAAAGGAAGAAACTTCAAAGATCTTTGTCCATTTGTCCAATCTTTGATGAGAAGCTGTATGCTAGTTACTCTAGGGCAGAAGCATCTTCATATATCCCATTTGACAAGTTTCTGTGCAAGTGTGTTTTAAGGCTAGGGAAGTGCTGCAGTCTTGACAGCCAAAATGTCTGAATTCTTATAGTTCAGACAACAGCAGGTCAAGTTTACCACACTGCCATGCAAATCCTTCTCAGCTGTATTCCAGAGGGGCCAGCTGTTCTTCAGAGGTTCAGCTTTCAGTCCCTCTCTATGGAAATTTGCCAGCATTTGTTTCCCACTGCATTTTCCATTACCAGAACACAGAAGACCTTTTTAAAGATTCTCATAGCACTTTGGGGGGCTTGCTTTTTAAAGTCTCTTCAATATAATTTCAGTGTGGTCTAATGTTTATTTTGTCTGTAACTGAGCTACATATTTTGTTATAAGAAGGCAATGATGTATCTGTCCCTAATCACAAACTGACAGGGTTATCAGTCACAAAAGTAGCCTACATTTGAACCATCTTAAAGTGAAATGCACATATCACTGAGCAAGACCTCTTATGTGTTCTACTTTGGTGGTTTTATCATTCATAAGATTAATTGACCATTTACTGAAGTGAATATAACAAATGAAAATAGCTCCAGTTTCCTATCTTCTCCTCACGTCAATAGCTGTTTTTAAGCTGACTAGGTAACTGGTGACTCATATGTTTATTTTTCCCCCTCACTAATTTAATATTATCAGAATGTGACCTCCTTAATGGGTGTGAGAAATGGCCCAGCTTATCACATATATTCCCTAGGGTAGTTCCAGAGGTTGTCAGAATAGCTTTCAATCTCTAGCTTTTGCTAATAGGTCTGTAACTCAGAGTGTAATTCTTGTGCAATGTGTTATATGACAATGGCAAAAGGATCCCAGAAAGGGATATTTTCCTGTTGAACAAGGAACTGTATTAGAATAAGGAAAACAATATTATCCATAAAACTACTCTGTCAAGCTTCTACCTAGAAACATCTCCAGCTGCCTCCAGCCCGAATGCCTGATGTAGATTTAAAGAAACAGCACGCACATCCTCAACATGTGGTCTTTGGGGATTTATTTTTAAAAGATGTGCAGGTTCGTTGCACACAGTTTGAAATCACTGAGCTATCTTTTTGGCTGCAATTACAGCTACATACCCAATGTTTCAACTATAAACTAGAAACTTTATGGTGTTTCATAAAGCCTTATTAAAATTAATAGAACTGTAATTTAACCTCCGTACAAAGGCTGCCTACAGATCAATTCTGCTACAAATTGTAAATATCTGAGAAGCCCAGCAGTAAGGATCTAAAAGAAACTTTCACTCCTCTCAACACAAAGAGTCAATTTTTTCCATATTTCACCTTGAAGGAAGATCTCAGTGATACCATGCAACCCACCATTGTGCCAAGC
>NW_017729028.1:1235968-1238595 GCF_001723915.1 Gavialis gangeticus | reverse complement strand
ATCAATTCTGCTACAAATTGTAAATATCTGAGAAGCCCAGCAGTAAGGATCTAAAAGAAACTTTCACTCCTCTCAACACAAAGAGTCAATTTTTTCCATATTTCACCTTGAAGGAAGATCTCAGTGATACCACGCAACCCTGAAATCAGATGCTCTGCTTGTTTTAGGAATCATTAATGCAGGCTACCTCCACATTCACCCCCCAAAGTAAATGACTTTCACTTAAAAATAGAAGGTAAATGTTGTGCTTGTGTTACCCATGTTTGGAAGATACTTTTGTTTTTTTGTTTGAATTTAGGATTTGTTTTAGTTCCTGGGTCAAATTTATCTGAACTAAAAATGTAAGGTCATGGAATGCAGATTTTCACCAAAGAGGTACTTAGCCCAATCAGCCACTCCAAAGCTAAGGTCAAATGTAAGTTTCTACACAACACTGATAAACAGACATGCTAGTAAAGTCTAAACACACTTAAATAAAACTAAAACATCTTGTGGGATACATATTTCAGAACAACATGCAGATAAAGCATTCCAATTCTGGTAATAAAGGCATTCATCTGCAACCCTTCCTCCAGATGGTTAACAGAAGCACTTAGGATGGGTTCAGTATACCTAGGTTCCATTTTGATAAATAACTAAACTGTCTTGTACTCCCAATTATTTGTACATCAAAAATGTGTACAAACATGGAAATCATCCCTAGCAAAAAGGACAAAAAATACATTTTTTTTTTAAAACACAGCAGCAGACCTTACATGAAAATAAAAAATAATGTGGTCCCCCATTCCAGTAGCCTTAATAACTGTCCATCTAATTCCCCTCCTAGATACCCAGTAGTCACTTGACTGCACTACCAAATTCCACTAACATCTTGGATCACTGCTTTATAGCCAAGGTGTCTCTTTGCAGATGAGTCTTCTTTGGTCCTCCCTGGACCTGGGCATACTACCACCTAATCCAGTTTAGAGATTCAACTTGATTAAAGTACTGGGTAGACAAGGTCTACCAGAATCCATTTGATGCTGTCCTCTGTGTGATCCCTAACCACAGAAGTTCTCAGTCTGCAACTTCTGTTCCAGTAGTAGGAAGGGAACGCAGATTTCCTTGGAACTTTGAACACAGGTGAAGTTGCTTGGAAATGAGCTCTTTGCAACTGAGAGAGCACTTTTCCCTCTTGGAGAGCCATATCTCCAAAATTCAAATTCATGTAGAGGTTACTGTTATTTCTCAAGGGTCAGCAGGGAATTGCTGGTAGGTAGTCTACGCAAATTGAAGTGTTCTTTGGCAGAAATTCACCCTTCTCACCAACAACAACAAAAAAGTGAAATGCTCTTTCTTGACTGCAGCTTCTTACCATAGTTCCTTGACACTTCACTTGCCTACAGTAAGAATATCATCAGTGACAGTCTGGAGGACACCCTTATGTGCCTCATTCAGTTTATATTGAAATACCTCTGGAGCTAGACTGATGCTCGCAGGCACTCATATCCAATGGTATCTGCCAAAAGATGAGGCAGAGGTTGGTAGGTTACTGAAAAGTCCATCAAGCTCAAAAACCCATTCTTGACATCAAAACCATAGGACAAGTTCTTCCTGGATTTCTAGGGTGGCATGTCTTCCATCATGGGTAGTTCACTCTGTTCAGTGCTTTTGATCATTGTAGATCCTCAGATTACCACTAGAAACTAAGAGGTTGATAATCTACTTGGTGGTAGTTTCAAGGTATATAATGATTCTTCTTCTGTGTAGGTTCACCAGTTCCATCTTTGGTGGATCATCCATGACTAGTTGAACTCTGCATTTCAATGAGCTGTTTCTATCTTTGCCTTGCCCTGTAGGTGTCCATCTCCTTGAAATATGCTTGTATAAGTATATTAAAATGCTGGGCAGAGCCCAGAGGCTCTGAACTGAAAATCACAGCTCTCAAAAAATGATCATCTATAACTAGAGAATCTTTAACGTCTCCAAAGTTATTTGTGGATACCAGAGGGAGGGACTATTCTTCTTCCACTCAATGATATTCTAGTTTTGAAATTTGATCAAATCTGTTCCTTGCACTGCACTGCTACAACAGGGCAGCAATAGTTATAATACCTCTTGTTTTGTAAGGTTTTTTCTACAGCCAGCATTTATCACTGGGCTCAAAATGATTTTATTGTACATCACCAATATTTCATAACATTTCTCCAGTCTAATGTTATAGCTTATCTAATACTGCTGCTCCAAAATCCAGATGAAATTAAGCTAGGTATCAATCAAATAGCATAGTTGCATATATGACACTAGCTACCAGCTTTCTTTTACTGTGTATATTTTATCTTTGGATCTGTTAAATTCATCTCACAGTTATCCTCTTTTTCACTGGAAGGCTCCACATCCTGGTTCCTTCATGAGCCACTGCTTTTTTTATTTTCTGGGAGAGACGACTTACTAGGAAAGAAGGTGATTCAGTTTCCCATCCCCTGTGTGCTATTGTCCATAAACTGGGCATTTTTTCTTTCAGACTTCCATGTCGCTTTCCACAATATACGTGCTGGACCAGGCCCCTTGAATTCTTGCTCAGCTTGTCTCTGTCTTGCCTATGTTCATTTACCTTGACTGTGTTTTCGGGGGGGGGGGGGGGGGGG
>NW_017729028.1:1230761-1235830 GCF_001723915.1 Gavialis gangeticus | reverse complement strand
GGGGGGGGGGGGGGGGGGTGTACTAGTGACTGTTATTGCTTGAGTCTTTTCTCTGAGCAGTTCAACTTTCCCTGTTACTTGAAGAGGCAAAGATATTTTGGGGAACAATATCTTTTAATAGATCAAATATATGTTTGGAAGAGATTTTAGACAAGCTTTTCAGCACAAGCTGCTCTTCCTCAGGTTTGAAAAACAAGATGCAGCCTGAACAAAGTAACAAATAGAAAAGGAGCCCATGGAACACTCCATATATAAATGCAGTCTGCTAAAAAAGCAACGAGGCAGTACCAGAATAAGCTGAAAAACAAGAGAAATGCAATAGGAAAAATAACCTTATGCCTCTTTGAACCAGTTAGTCTCTAAGGTGTCCTGCCTCCTGCCTGATAAGAGGAAGAGCAAGAGTATTCAACAAGAAATAGAGTCCTGGAGTGCAGAAAAAATAGTAGGTAGATTTAAATGGGCCAAAAACTTAGGGCGCCTATACATGTACAGGCAGGCTGCTCCAATGTGTTGTAATTATAGCATGTCAAAGCTAATTGAGTCTGCTGGAGCATGGTAATTACCACATTCCAACAGACTCCAACATCATGTGTATCAGCATCCCCGCACTGAAAAATGGTGGCAGGGGCACTTTAACTAAAGTTCATTTGACAAGTTTCAGTTAAAGCTTCCCCACTGACATTTTTCAGTGTGGGGGCACTGATATATGTGACACTCCAGACACCTTAATAAAGCGCCCCCACCCTGGACCATATCTATAAAAACCCCTAACGTCTGGGTTTAAACCCTGGTTTTTTGGTATCCAAGAGAATTATGATTTTTTGTTCCTAGACCCCATCTTTTGAAGATGTTTTGTAGATTTATCTTGAATACAAGAATGTGAGGTCAGAAAATGAGTGGCTGTTCAATGACCAGTTTTCTCCTACCCATGTTCACGTGTCTCCATCCTTTATCTTTTTCCTGTGTTCATTTATTCTGGAGTGTGATTTCACCTAGTTTCATTCATATATTTTCCATGAGGGCATTTTGTGCCCTGGATGAGCTATACCACATTCTGGGACAGATGTGTAGGATCTATAGATTTTGATGGTTTCATTGGAGTGAGTGTTTATGTAGTAGTAGTAGAGAGGAGTTGGCAGACTTTGCATTTCTTGCTATGGCAAGTTTGTGTTCCATTAGGTCACGGGTGTCAAACATACAGCCCATGGGCCAGATCCAACCCACTGAACCATTATATCTGGCCCCCTGGTAGTCTGGTGGACTACGGGAAGTGTGCTGCCCTTCGGCTCTGCACTGCCACACACCCCTGATGCTGTCAACCAGCCAGCAGTGCAGACCTGGGAGCATGTGACTGCATGAATGTGGCTCTTTACAGCCACAAGCCCCCAGCTCCATGCCACTGCCTGGAAGTGTGGGGTTCTGGACGGTTGGCAGTGGCAGGGGCATGCAGCAGTATGGGTCTGAGGGCATGCATCTGTGAAGAGCTGGGAGTGTGTGCAGTGGGTGAGCACAGCTCCAAGCTGCTGCCTAGCCAGAGCTCCATGCCACCGCGTGCCCCTGGCTTCTCACAGAACCATGCCGCCAGCTCCATGCTGCAAAAAGACAGCTGTATGCAGCTGTACACCCCAAACCCACACTGCCACCCAAATGCAGCCTCATGGATTCAGCCTGGGTGGAGCGCCTGCAGTCTGAATCCAGCCTGGAGCCTAGGGCATGCTTGATGCCCCTGCATTAGGTGTATGTTGATCACTGGAAAGTTTGCTTCTGATTATGATTTGAATGAATTTTTTAGATCTTTTTCTTAACAATCTTTCCCATAAACTGAAATCACATGTCTCAAAAATGATCATCTATAACTAGAGAATATTTAATGTCTCTGAAGTTCTCTGTGCATACCAGAATTCTCAAAAGCATCTGTTCCCTCTTTTGCTTCTTGGTTTCAGGTAAAAAAGCAATACCTTTCAAAGCCTCCTTCTGTCTGGATCACAGTGCTCAGCAAATGCCTTTTTATAAGTGGTTCCTATGTTTTAGACATTGTTCTGGGCAACAGCAGCTCATTTTTCATCCCATTTTCCCCAGTGAGGTGGTAAAAAGCGTTGCTTTCATTTCCTTGTCTTCCTCCCCAATGGTCTGTCTTGTATACATGCCTGCTTCCAGTGTTATCATGGCTATGCAAAGTATTTTGTTTCTAAATCCAGCATTTTCAGTGGTCTGAATCACTTCATAATGCCTGTTTACTCTATTTGTTTCTCTTTAACACTGTGCTCTTTCAAACCATAGTCTCTCTAAAGTGACTGTTGCCACTATATTTCATGTGCTACATGCTAGCTAAACAAAAGGAGTCCAATGCTTATAAAATTTAACAGATTACTATTAAGAGAACTATTTTATAGACACTCCTACAATAGCTAATATTCAAGCCATGTGCACACAGACTGGCTCTGATGCGTCTTCCTGCTTGCAATCTGTGCTCCTTGCTACAGGTTCCAGGCAGGTTGCTACTGAATAGATACCTTTCTAAAATCCTCATTCATATTAAGTAATAAATTTATTTTCCTCCCATTGGGAATTAGGCACTAAAATACCCTTTAAAATCTGGCTCAAGGTCTGAGCATGTGAAATACAAGTCTAAAAAATATATAAAAAGAACTGGACAATTTTTCAACAAATAATTTATATAGTAAAAATGAAGGTTTAGGACATTGATCTGAGCCAGTATGGCATTTCTTATCTTCCTATATTCTTTAACTCAAAATTGAACCCAAAGAACCCCTTGTCACTGAGAAAAAGCTTTATCCAGAGACCAGCCTTCAATCTCCCTTCCTCTCCCCATCCATCACCAGTAACATGGAATCACTTACTTTTCTGGTACTGGAGAGGTAAAGAGAAGCAGTACCTCTCTCTGTGGCACAGGACTAAAATTAAGTCCTTCTGCCATCTTCCACTTTACTTCACTGACCAGAGAATAAATCTAAGTGCTCCGCACCACTGCTCTGGGCACAACATGTTGTTGGGGATTTCAAGCCACTTCAGTGCACACTCATACAACTGCTGCCTACTGGCCACTTTGGTAGCCAGCTAGCAGCTTCTTGGAGCAGTATTGCCCTGACAGCTTAGTTGCTAGCAGCACCCTGTCCTATCCCCTTTGCCAAAATCTTCTTACTTACCATTAATATGCAAGATGTATGATACAAGGCTTGTCACAAACATATCTGGACAAGGCAGAGAGAGTTCAAAATCAGGACAAAAACTAAAAGCCAGGATTTACTCATCATAATTGGGTGGGAGGATAAAGAGTGGAGATGTCTGACTAGATATATTTGAATGCTAGAGATTGGGAATAATCATAATTGCTTACATTTTGAAAAGTAGACCGGGCAGTAAGAACAGTAGCTAAAAAGCCTGTGTTCCATATATATGAAGGAAGCTCTGGGCATTAGTTCACTGAAGCTCCAACCCCACCCCTCAGCCCCCCACACACACATGCTTCACTTTAATCTATTTTGACATTTTATGCTTATAAATTACATTCATACAAGGCCATTTTTCTGCTCAGACATGTTCACTCAAAAATAATGTGGGAGAGCTAATCTCCATAGCCAAAGATGAGTCTACACATTTCAACTGGACCTGTAATAAGTTACTATTCTCATTATCCAATTTTGACAAGTTTAGCATGTGTGAGAGAAAAACAAGACCAGAAAGCATACTGGAACTAACTGGCACTTAGAAATTAAAGGAGAACATGCCCAGAAAATGTACACAATATCCACAAAAAAGGCTTAGCCACACTCCTTTATGTTTGAGAAGCTTCTGATATACATAGAGCACATGATTTAATTATGTTAAATATAAGAGCTCAAACTTAAATAAAAACAATTTAAATCACAAAAGTAACCAATTGTGCTCCCTCTACTGTGAGCCCTGCCTCACCCTCCTCCTCCATGTGCCCTACAGTCTATTCGCATCTCATTCCTATTAATACCAGAAGTTTTGCGGGGCTGGAACTATTTTTCAGTTTGTATCTGCACGCAACACCCAACATAATCTAGGGCTATAGCTGACGCTCCCGTGTCCCCAAGAGTCCTTAGCTTCTCTAGGGTCACTGGCAGACAGCATGAGTTAGAATGGGGTTCAGGCTACAGTAATTTATGTCAGGGTTGGACTTTCAGCCAGCCTATCCAAGACCGGGAGAATGCAAAGGTGCAAAAGCACCATGTCAAACCTTCATTCCATATCCAGCATGAGTCTCACTGATTTGATGTTATTTTTATCTCCTTAAAAGCCCAGTTCCTAAAACTAGGTAACCATGTGAGAATTCCAGCTTTCATTTTTTTTTAAATTAAGTTTCTAGTCTCATGGCTGAAGGAAAACCTTGAAAAAAATGCCCCCTCCCCCCCAGTTTAAAACTGAAAAGGCAAAAAAAAAGAGCTCCACATTTAATCATATATCATAGAATCATAGAAGTCGGGTCAGAAGGGACCTTATAGATCTTCAAGTCCGACCCCCTGCTTGGGCAGGAGAAAAAACTGAGCTCAGATGATCCCAGTCAGGTAGGCATCAAGCCTCCGCTTAAAGACCCCCAGGGTAGGAGCCAGCACCACTTCCCTTGGAAGTTGGTTCCAGATCCTAGCCGCCCTGATTGTGAAGTAGTTCTTACGGATGTCTAATCTAAACCTCCTCTCCAACAACTTGTGGCCGTTATTCCTTGTTATGCCAGGGGGCGCTAGGGGAAACAAGGTCTCTCCCAAACCCTTCTGGTCCCCCCTAGTGAGTTTATAGTTGGTCACCAGGTCCCACCTCAGCCTTCTCTTGTAAAGGCTGAACAGATTCAGGTCCCGCAGTCTCTCCTTGTAGGGTCTGCCCTGCTGTCCCCGGATCATGCGGGTGGCCCTTCTCTGGACCCTCTCAATGTTGTCCACATCCCTCCTGAAGTGGGGCACACAGAACTGGACACAGTACTTCAGCTGTGGCCTGACCAGTGTTGCATAGAGGGGGAGGATCACCTCCTTGGCCCTGCTAGAGATGCACCTGTGGATGCACGACAAGGTCCGGTTAGCCCTACCAAC
>NW_017729028.1:1207689-1230751 GCF_001723915.1 Gavialis gangeticus | reverse complement strand
ACCTGCATCCAATGCTTTTGTGACCTGATCATAAAAGGCAATCAGGTTGGTCTGACATGACCTGCCCCTAATGAAACCGTGCTGGTTGCCCTTGAGCATCATCCCTGAGGCCGGCCCATCGCAGATGTGCTCCATGATGATCTTCTCAAAGATAACCATGAGATTTAAACAAATCTTGTGGTTATTTTACTCAAAATTTGAGCATTCTGAGCACCTTTGAGCACTTGGTATGGCCATACTGATTACTTATCCACAGCACAGGATCAAAGCCATCACACTATAGCCAGAGTCTCACAAAGCCACAGGCTATAGGCAAATAACTACAGACTGCATACAAATCAAATTTCATATTAATTTAAGCACATAATTTGCCTTTTCATCATATCACACAGATGACTGGCGTGTTCATTATAGACAGGTATAGTCAAATCACACCCATTTGGGAAATTCTGCTAACTTGTAAATGGAACTCATGCGGATCACGAACATTTCAGTGAATCTTTACCTGCAGACTCAGCTGTTTTTACCTTTTAAACATAATGCAACAGAATTCTTAAGATCTGCTCCTAGTCCTACTTCAGCTTCTGGCCTTACATGTGAGAAAATGACTGAAATTCAATGACATGTCAATTAGATAGATAGAAGATAACTGTGATCACTGAGAAGTGCAATCCCAATAGGAAGCTGTAGCAGCTGATGCTGAACTAAATCTGCAGATAAAGCATTGTTTTTATACCTGTACTAAAATCTTTCAAATAAGTGTGCACCCTGTGAGATCAGAAATGAGCACTCTGAATGCCAGAATGACAATAGGAAACCTCATTGTTAAAGTATATGTCAAAGAGAAAGTTCACTGTAATCGTTATCCCAATTACTGCCGCACCCCGCAGTACTCCCAGGCTGACAGAGGGAACAAACTGCAAAATGTGAACAATCCTTTTCTCAAATAAGGCATGTCAGAAATTGGCTGAAAGGTAATATAATTGAGAAGAATTTTTTTTCTTTTCTTTGAATGCTGTGCAGTACACTGAAACTGAGCCAGCACAGAGTAGAGACTGGACAACATGGTGATTATTGAAAAGGACAAGGATGACTTCTCAGACTTTTCTTACAATTTACTTTTGTCATTTTGGGGAAAGCCTGCACCAAATGAGCATCTGTGGCCTCATGAACTGGATTTTAAAGCTGAATTTTATGTACTCTGTAGAAAAACATGAAAGCATTCAGACAAGTTCTAAATAAAATCTCATACAAAAGTTTCAGGGTTTAAGATAAAATGTAATGCACCTTACTTTCCCTATGCAAACTTTACCTAATATTCTCCAATTGATTTTCATGTATAAAAATAAATCCACACAAACACATTACAATTATAGATCAGCTGATAGGACCCCAGGAAGTCGAGAAAAACAAGCAGGGTCTATGCAAGGTGTTGACAAACAACCAAGAGCAAATAAAATCTTGATCTCCTACTTCCCAGGCCCCTGAACCCTTCAAAGTCAAATATTCTTCATAAACCTCTTGAAATATACAGATATGGGCCTATCATTGACATTTTTTTACTCTTAGTTTTATATAAACATAAGAGAAATATGAGCTTTTTGACTTTGTCTCAGTCACCATGAACAAGTTGAGGGACAAGGAATGTTTTCACTATCATTATCCTAAAATTTCTGCACCTTCCAAATTCCTGTTTTTACTTTCATCCGCTGAAAATAAAGAAGTAAAACAGGCTAATACTTACGTGTGTTATTTTTTCCTGTTTATGGAATCCAAAAGTCCCATTCAGATGTGACACTATTGAATGTTTTTAATAGGAATTGAAGTGAAACACCACGATGACAATATTCATGACAATTCTCAGTTTCATACCTTATGGGTGCAACATGTATTCATAGATTCACACACTAACATAATGAGTCGGTGAGCACGGCATCAGCCTCAGGTGCCAACTTAAAAAGGGAGTCCATGCCACGGAAACAACAGAAGGAACTGCTGAGGTGAGCAAACCATGCCATGGCAGCCGTAGCCAGGGACTCTGAATCCCCATGGCAAGTAAGACTCCCTGCTCCTGCCACACTTAGCTCCACGCCCCAGCACCTGGCAGCACCCACCACCTCCTTCAGCCCCCAGATCTCCAGCCGAGTTTTGCCCAGGCACAAATCTTGCTAGTTTCACTTGGGGAAGGGACCATTAGATCATCTAATTTGTCTTCTAACAAGGTGCAGAACGGGCAAGTGACTTGAAAACAGGAACAGAGCTGGTCAGCAAGCAGATCTAAAAATAAAATCCATGTCTGCTGAATTTCCATCTCATGTTCTGTGCGCCACATCACACACTGCCAGTTCACGACTTGCAAATAAATATGCTGCTCAGGATATCTAATGCAGGGATTCAATTAACCTAAAATAAAGTGACCTTTGAGTCCCTTGAAACCAAAACTATGGATTTCCTCAATTTGCTATCAGAGAGAAACTAAAATGCATTATTTTTAAAAAGCAAAGAGAGCCTTAAACATGTCATCAACAGAAATATTATAAAGACATATTTTCCTATACAAGTGGTGCTCAACCTTCTGCTTATACAGGGTAGATGAGTGGCTCAGGCATTGCCTATGGGCTAGATTAGGCCATGTGAGCCAGGATCAGGCCCTTTAAGCCAGGATTGGGCCCTACACTGCTTCCTTCACCCCTGTGCCACCTCCCAGGGCCCCACACTGCAGGATCAGGGCCCACTCCTTGTCCAGCAGACCCCAGTATCCCTGAATTGGGCTCCAGCACACCAGTGCCTATATGACCCATAGGGCTCCCTAAAGGTCCAGAAATTTGGGAGCAGGTGAGCAGCAATTGCTTCTACCGGTCCCCTGCCACCAAATTTTCAGACCCCTGGGGCCAGCTGAGGCCCAATTGGCAAGGCTCAACAGGCCAGATCTGACCCATGGGCTGAGGCTGAGGAATCTGTTAGTCATTTTTCGTGCAGGAATGGGCAACAAAAGCTTTTTCCACTGGTGGGCCCTTAACATTATGGTCAGTTCTGGTTGTGAGACAATATTGTACAAGTGAGGCCAGAACAACCTTGTTTGTTGCTCTCCTGAGCAAGAGAAATGAACATAACCCTATCCTCCAGTAAATTCCTGCTGATGATTATATTAGCAAGGTGCTTCCTGGGGACAGGGTGGGCTTGTCACCATTTAACTAAACACTGCTTGTATGCTATGGAAAGATCCTGCCTAGCTATGCTCCCCCTGCCTCTTTTTGCAGCCTTGCATAAGTGGGCAGGAGTGAGCCCATATTTTTAAAAGTTTTCCAGATACTTTGGGATGAAAGCTCTACATAAAATATCAGCTTGTTTATGATATATTGATTATTACATGTTTATTAGATGTGCCAGATCTCCAGCCGATACAAAGTGACATCACTCTGTTAGCTGCACTGATTTATAGCAGCTGAGCTCTTGGACTTTTATATTTTAATTGTAAAAAAAAAAAAAGGAAAAAAAGACAAAAATCCAGTAGTTCAAACAAAGCTGCCCCGCAATCAATACAGCAAACCTGTCTCTTTCACTTAGTTTTTTTTTACTTTCTTCTACATACTATGACAATACTTGGAAATCTGATATAAAACTTACTCCTGCAACTCAATATCACACCCATCAATACTTTAAAATACTTTAATAAGCCACGGAGAGTCATAATTCCAAATTCCATTTTGGAAATCACTGGGAGCTGTTCTGATAAATTATTTCCTCTAGAAACCAAATTTTCCTGACCCGGTTCTCTTGAGCTCTTGGCAATTACTGCACTAAGGTAGAAAGGGCTAGGCTGGACCAGAGGGATTTGCTATCATGCACTTCAATCTTGGTGAGGATCTATACTATGAGCACTTTCTGAAAAATTTCTCAGGAGATGTCAGCCAAGCATGCCAGAGGCTAACCTCTTTTTTTGTGATTTGTGACTTGTATTTGCATGATTTCACACTTAATCCATAGTGTAGGTTGTCAAATGGAAGCTGTAACTCAGAATTAGCAATCTGATGTGTGAAGATTCATTGGAAAAGCTGAGAGATCAATTTAAGGTGACACTCACATGAAACTTGAAGCTTAGTTTTCAGAACAAGTTCAGCTATTGCTCAGAAAAGTATAATTTTAGGCCTATTTTTCCATTAACAAGCAGTATCTTTTGTCATATTCACAGGCAGCTCCTTGGCCTACTTATGCCCATATATTTACCACTTGTAAAGTGAACATAAATTTCCCATCTTAAAACGGTTAGGTTTTCATAAGCACAACTGTATTTCAGATCTTCAAGGCTTTAAAAAACTAATAAGGCTACCTACAGTTTAAAAGATGACAAAAAACTAAATAAATTCCTTTTTCTGAGTGATGAGCACCTTCTAAAGTCAATGGGAGTCACATGATTACCAGGCACAGAAGACAGGCACAAGGTAGGAAAAGGTGACACCTTAGAAACTAACTGGTTCAAGGAGGCATAAGCTTTCATGGCCAACAGCCTACTTTGTCTGATGCTAAGCAGTTCTGTCAGTCTGTATTAGGCATGTTGCTGAGCATCCTGAAGCTCTGCACTCTGAATCACTCTCTATGGACACATCCCCATGAGCGTGCACACAACGCATATGCACGTATTCACCACGCTGCTAATTTGTAGCACGGCAGGGTTTTTTTGACACTGGGAAATCCATCCAGGTGTCAAAAAAAAAAAACAACTCACCAGAAAAAGTGGTGCAGCGTATGTGACAGCAGTGTGCAGAGCTCAAATTTGGAGCCTAGCTGGCCAGAGCCATGTTCTGGCTGTCAACCAGGCTCTGCATGCCCAGATCACTGCTGCTGCTGCCCCAGGAGACCCCCAGAACCCCAAGGAAGGCTGCTGAGGCCAGCCCAAGTTGCCACAGCCTCCCCTAACCCACCCTGGGCAACTTGCCATACAGGAGAGCAGGCATGCAGGGGTGTTCCCCAGGGACAACTAGTAGCATCACAAATACGTGCTGCTGCTAGTTGTCCCTGGGGAAATGCATGTTCCCGTTCATGGGAACACACCCAATAGTGTCATCCTGTCCTGCCATCTGCCTGACTTCAGACTAACAAGGCAAACTACCTCTGTCTACTTTAGATGATGAGGCTCTTTTTCTTTAAATGCATGTATAACTCAAAAAGACATTGGTTAAAGAAAGAAAAGGAACTAGGTTCCTAAAGCAGGAATTGGACAGACTGAGGCAATCCCAAAAATAGTCTGTTCTGCTTCACCCAAGCCTGAAAGTACCTAAACTAACTACACACTTCCATTTGACTTGAAAATGTCCTACAGAGTTGCAATTCTGCATTCTGAGAAAACCCAGAACAGCCCCAGCTTCAGCAGGTCAGCATTTGGCTCCCACCAAGAATCTAGGAGTTAGACAGAGGAGCACTTAAGTCCCTTAAATGGCGCAAATGCATCAGTATTCTCAGAATTATGACTAACATGCTGACAGAATCAGACTGAACTCCAATTCCTGATTCAAGGACTGGTTCTATACTTAACATTAGACAGTCATTGAATAAAATTCTGTAGGATCACAGGAGTACAAGAAAGCAGGGCTGGAAGGAACCTTATAATGTCATCTAGCCCAGCCCCCTGCTCAGTTCAGGATATCCCTGACCAATCCATCCCAATCAAATGTCTCTCTAACCTGTTCTTGAAAACTTCCAAGGATGGAGATTCCTCAATTATTCTAGGTAACCTGTTCTAATCTTGGACCAGGCTGATAGTCTGAAAGGTCCTCCTACTCTCCAACCTAACTTTTCTCCTGCTGCACTGCTCCTACTCCTGTCCCCTACAGCCACAGAGAAAAGCCTATTCCCATCCTCTCTATAATCACCCTTCAGCTAGTTAAAGGCTGTTTTCCATCTGTCTTCTCCTCTCTAAACTAAATAACCATAGTTCTTTCAGCCTTCTCTGAAGAGACTGCAAAACTATAGTTATTTAGAACTGAGGTTGGCAACCCCTTCTGGCAGGGAAGCTGGAATGACCCAGCTCAGGTCAGAGATGGGCAGGCATTAGAACCTGGCTGCCACTGCTGCTTTTCCCTGCTGCTCAGTTGCAACATATGATGCCACCAGACTCTGGCATGGCACAGACAGAGTTCCCCCCAGTGGAGCAAGCACCAGGTGACTGCAGCATTGCACAGGGAGAGCTCCTGCTGCTGAAACCTGGATCCAGCCTGCAGGCCATAGGTTGGCAACCCCTGCTTTAGAAGTTACTTGAGCAGAGACTGGAACCCAGGACTTTACCCCCTCTCCATGCCTCAGACAGACAGGAATTGCTGCATTTGGCCATAGCATTTATAATAATGTATATAATCATATATACATCATTATATATAATATAATAATTTATAATATATATGGAGAAATTACAAATCTGGTATAATTTTTCGGGTATAGAATCTAAGTATTAGAAGGTTGTCTTAAATTCATCCCCCCTGGCATTGCTCCAGCAGGGAAAGTAGGTAGAAGGGGAAATAAGGCTGGGGCGGGAGGAAGCTGTAGGGGGCAGGCACCCCTCTTGCCCTTTGCCCCCCCCAACACTTCTTCCCCCTGCAGCCTGCCTGTTCCCCAAGCATCTGTCGTTTGGGTCCCTGCAGCCTCTGCCCCCACAGCCTCTGCTCCTTCTCCCCCACTGCTATCAGGCAAGGGTCCTGCTTGATTACCGGCCAGGTCATGGAGCATGTGGAAGCACAGCCCCAGCCCAGCCATGTAACAGCATCCTGGGGCTGGAGCTATACCACTGCTGATTGGCCAGGCTCAGGACAAAGTTTCCATATCTTCTGTGCCCCAGGAAGGAATCAAACCACAGCCATGTGCCTCTCCACCTTCTACTCGAATCTAAGACGAATAGTTCCCCTGCCTCCAAGCTGTATGGGGGTGGGGGGGACCCTCATCTTCGATTTGAGTAAATACAGTGTTTACAAGTGTTCTCATTCAAAATGTTTTATGTCCAGAAACTATTAACCAATGTCAGAGAGGTTATTCCAAAGGCTTGGCATGTGTTTAAGAATATTTCCTATATATTTTTCTTGTTTGCAGAAGAATCTAAGAGCTGATATGAAAATGTCAGCTAGCATCTTTCATATATTCCAGCCTCATCCTTATCTGCTGTTGTCTTCAACACTTGCTAAATTGTGAGTTTAAAAAAAGTGTGAAGGTTAACATGATGGATAATCTACATTCTTATGAGCTTAGCTGTGGCATCAATGCAATTTACTTTAAATATAAGGTGAAACATGACAATTGACATCTAGAGATTGATTTTTTAAATATTAGTTGGAAATGTCATTTATCAAATGAAGTGGTGCCTCATAACTCAATGTCCACTTATGTATCTTGATTGACAATAGCTGATTAATACTACACTCAGAAAGAATGAGGCTTCCTATAGTTTGTTTCACAGAAGCTTGCTGTTTATTGTGAATAAAAAGATATTTTTAAATGTCTGAAAATTCTGATTTATTTCAATTATATCAACAGTGGATCCTCCCAGCATAGTGTCTGTAATCCTCAATTTATTTTTAAAATACATATACTAAAGATGATACAAGATCAATAGTACCTATGACAGCAGTAGTACCATCAGCTATCATAGGTCCCAGAAAACAGGACTGGGAGTCAGTACTAATGGTCCCATTACTAAACAAAGTAGCTTGTCAAATTGGAAATAAAATTACGTATCTGTAGTAATAACCTTAGCTCAGAAAATGATGCTGACAGACAGTGGTGACGCAGAGGGGGTGCACGGGGGGTGTACCCCCTGCCCAGCCACACTCACCGCTTAGGTGACAGGCAGGGGGGCAGGTGGGAGTGCCAGTATCCCCCCTGCAAGTACCGGCCATGGAGTGGAGCGCCGTGGCACTCCCGGAAGTGGCCGCAGCCACTTCCAGAAAAGATTGGCAGGGATCAGCCATGGGGGTACCCTCCCCACCCCAGTTGGCAGGATTGGCTGTGGGGGATCCCCCCCGTCGCTGACTGGTCACTGGGGGGGCACATGCCCCCCCCCGACTAAGGTGGCACTAGTTGCCTAGGCTGGCAGATGTGGAAAAAACCCCAAAAATGTGGTTTACCAGAAGAGGCAGCATGTAAGTTCAACCCAGCTCTGCAGCACCTGTATAGATTGTGTGCTTCAGCAGGTGTTCTGGTGCTTTTATCTAAAGGCTAGCAAACTGTCCATCAAGAATGACTGGGAAGGAAAGGGTGGGGACGGATCCCTGCATCTGGCCCCAAGCCCCCTCCTCCGCTACAGATCCGGCCCTGCTGCACCCCCGCTCCCACCACTCTGGATCCAGCCCCGCTGCACCCCCGCCTCTGCCGCTCTAGGTCCAGCCCCACTCTACCGTCCCCTCGCCACTCCAGGTCCAGCCCTGCTCTCCCCCACCTGCCCACTCTGCTTCTGGCTGGCCAGTGTCTGCCTTCCTCCCTCCATGCCCACCCTCTCACTGCCGGCTGTTCTGGTGGGCATCAGGGCTGGTTGGGGGGGGGGGCACCACCACTGTGATTCCCCACTTTGCCCTCAGGCAGGGAGGTGTGGGGAAGCCGTGCCGCTTGTGTGGCCGGGATGTGTTCACCACCACCACAAATGTCCCCAGCAGTGGCACAAACTTGGGCCCCACAGTCAATTGCCACCTGCCCTCTCAGCAGTGCATATGCAGTTGCCCAAAAGCATTACAGACAGGTGCACACACAGGCAGACTAAGCCTTCTATTATATTAGAATGATTAAATCAGCTGTTAGGCTGCTTACAGACATAACCCGCCCCCCCAAAAAAAACAACAACAAAACTGTGCTTTACTTCAAGCTTAGTGCATCCCCAAAGAGGCACTGTGTTAATTTGACTCGGCTCACCCAACGTTTGTATAGATTGGGCAGTTCAGCAGCACTTTTTGGTGCTTTCATCTAATAGCTGATTGAATCCACTTTAGAAGAAAAGGGCCAAAAAGCCCCACTGAAGCACCTGATCTATATAGATACTGGGGAGCCAGACTGAAGTAAAGCAATACTTCTTTCGGTAAAGCATCGTTTTTTGTTTTTTTCCATATCTGTTAGTGTCCTTAGATAAAAGCACAATAAAAGCCCTGCTGAAGCACCCTATCTATACAGATATTAGGCGAGCTGGACATAGGTGGTGGAAAGCCAGGGCTAATGGGGCTTAGCCCCCCCAAACATGGGGCAGCAGTGACAGCATAGAGGGCCGCAAGACAGCCTGGGCATGGGCTCCAGACAGCTGCAGCAGGAGGGGAGGGGGGACACAGACACACAGCCGAAGCCTGCACACAGCTAGGATCGCAGCCTGGCCACATGTGGAGCACTGCCCAGTATGGCAGGCAAGTCTGTGAAGGGGGAGGGTGGGAAGAGGCAGATTGAGGCCCCAACAGTGTGGGAGGGAGTAGGACAGAGACAGGGGGAGGGGCTGGGGTGAATGGGGCCCCAGGGTGGGTTGTGAGATTGTCAGAGCCTGAGTGGCTCATCCAGGGGCATGGGGAGGGGGGCTCCCACTATTGTGCACACCCCAGGGGAGGCACAGGGGCATGTGCCCCCCAGATTTGACCACAGGACAGAAGCGGGCTGCTCCTGCAGGCTGGGACTCTGCATCCTGCTGCCACTGCCTGGGGAGCCATGGAACGCCATGTGCATGCCACCGCCGGGTGGGCAGGGGATGCAGCACAACCTGGCAGCAGCAGGCACCTGGGGTCACTTGGCTTCTGAGGCAAGACAATAAGGTGCAGAATCCCACCCACAGCAGGCAGCCCACCTCCACCCTGTGCTCAAATCTGGGAGGCATATGCCCCCCATGCCTCCCCTGGAGTGCACACTTCCCCCCGTCCCTTCCCCTCTATAGACTTACCTGCTGGGCGGTGTATGTGTGCGTGTGTCTGTCTGTCTGTGTACTCAGCCCCCACCCAATAATATTTTGTCCCTCCACCTATGGAACCAGGTCCAACTAATGTGATGCCTCTTCTGGGCACACACTGGGGCACACTGAGTTTAAAGTAAAGCACCATTGGGGGTGGAGGGGTTACATTTGTACGCAGCAAAATTGTTAAACAGATCAGAGCTGCAAGATTAGGATGCAGGGTTTGAAAACCTCTGAATTGTAGGGATGCTCAGATCCAGAGTTTTGTTTTTGTCAACTGTAAAGAAGGAAGTTACCCATTATATTTGGAATGGTGATCTACTCCCCCACCCTCCAAAATGAGTGATATATTGTCTTACAAGAAGTTTTAAAGTGATTACGGGTATTTTTTAAGTTACATACTTTATAGCAAACATGCTTTTTCTAACTTGGCTGGCAAAGATATTTACATTAAATTAAACATAAAATCCTCCATGTTGGTAGCTTGTACCAGTGCCTTGACCTCTGAGTCACCTGTCTTGTCCATCATTAGAAAGTGCTTTGCTCATCTCTCTGTTAGTTGTAAGGAGTGAGCCCTTCTAATTTTTTATAGTATTTAGAATAACATTTTGTTGTTTATGCTGTTGTCAATAAATAGTCCCATTTGTCTCCCTTCTAATAAGCAGACCCAACCCCCTCTGCTGATTCAGCTTTTCTATGCAAGATCTTCTTTATCCAGAAGCTATGTAACAATGCTTTTCTGTTTAGTTATGTCATTGTTATCTTTTTTTCTCAATTTTTTTAATCGTTTTTGTTTTTTATTTGCTGAGGCATGAGATGACCTTGTAATATAAAGAAATCTGTTTAGACCATGAGATGATATTACCCTCTATTCTATTTTTTTCAGTCATCTGAGTTTATGGCAGTTAAACCCGGTAAAAGGTCCAAAGATAGTGATTTTGTAGCTGCCCTATACTTAATGCACACAAATACAAGGTCTAAAAGCTACTTAAAAAAACTGTGCAGTTCAGAGTTGTAGCAGTAGCTTGGAGGTTTAGAGCTATTTTATGACTACTATAAAGGAACTCAGGCTTAATTAAACCAATGCCTGTACATTATATTGCACTGTATATCCTAAAGTTAGTATTTTTTATGTTTGGATTACATTTTGCTTATTAGGAAACAAAGCTACTTCCTAGTAAAAATTCTTCTGTGAAGGCTGTATCATACATGATTCACGACTCCTGGACATTACACTTTCAATGTGATGGGTCAAAAATTCTTCTAGCTTTTAGGTTTTGGACTTTCTCAGGCCCTCACCCACACACCATCTGTCAGTGCCTAGGTTCCCTTTAGAACCATGAATATGCTTCTGACTGCACAGAAAGCCAAAGCTCTCCCTGAATCCCCAGCACAAACACACACCAGAACAATCTGACAGGATGGATATAAAATACCAATCAAATAAAGGTGGCTGAGGCTGGCAAGTGGGTAGATGGATATCTGTGGTTTCAAAATAAAAAAGGGAATGAATTTAGTGTCAGTTTTATGTAGAGTAGCAAACAAGATTCTGTGTTATGCTGTGGCTCCTTTCTGCCACTTGAGCAGCACAAAGAAACCAAAGTCTGGCTACAACTATCCAACAGAAAACTTCCCTGATGCAGAGAAACTCTCCTCTGACAGAAAACTGGCAGAACCTGCTCCTCTTCCAGATGTCATGGTTGCAGCCTAGAGATTGCTTGGACAAGGAGAAAGTCGTAGGACTGCCCACTATGCTGCTTTATAATATAAGAGTACATGAAATATCAATACTGTCCACGTGAACAAAGGGCACCTTGGTTTCCATTACCTCTGGAGAATTATCTCAACCTTTTCACCAAAATGATTCTCCAAGGATAGGGCAGGTGGTCAGGCTTCTGTTCCTCTTCATATAACAGACAGATGCATGCAGCCATAGGCATCTAATTCAGAGATAGCAGTTCCTGTCGTCATACTGCCTTTATGAAAGGCCAACTGGACATAACGTCAACCTGGATCAACACTCCATAAATCCTTCTTTTCCATTTCCTGTCTTATTTTTGGGGAGAACATTCAGCAGTACAAACTTTACTCTAGATTTTGAACTCTTCTTTAGACATAAAGATGTGGTTTTGGTTAACTCTCATCATATGAGCTTGTACTCTCCCTTCCATAAGATTCCCAAAAACAAATCTGAGTGCATAGACACATGACACATTTACACCAGTGCAGAAAAGGCATGGGCAAATAATGTAAACCACTACACTAGGGTAACTTTCCCCAAAATAATTTGCTCATCTATTTTCTCTGGATCCTGATGTAATTTATACCAGTGTTCAAAAATGATATAAAAAGTACATCAATAAAAAATTGTCATCTGTTCAAGACTTCTGGATTCAGGTGTGCCAAGACTCTGGCTCTCCGCCCTACATGTGAACAGACAACACATACTCACTCAACTCTATGTTCCAGTTGCTAACTAGATAGACCCAATTCAGATCTATATCCCTATTCAGAGCAGTACAGAGCACAACCTTAAGTACTATCCTAAATCAAGATCTCAATAAAAGAGAGCCCGTGCAGTAATACTGGCAAAGTTACTGCAAATCTTTGGTCTCACACATGGCAGTTCTCAATCAGAACTGGCCTGGCCTTATATCAAACATTTACATTTCATGAAAGAACAGCTATGGGTTCATAAATACTTTATTGTGTAAAGATATGCCTAAAACTGGTGCTTATCACTAGGGAAAATGTAGGTGGGGAAGGATTTGTTTTCTATGTCTGAAACAGCAGATATTTCATGTTATTTGTACAGAAGTCTGTCTCCTGCTGATATGAATGCTAGGCTGCAAGCCCATTTCTGATCAAGTTTAGTAATTAAATTTAGCAGCAAATATGTTTTCTTATCAGGTTTGAGAGATTTTTTCTACCTCAGTGATTTATGTTATGTTGACCTCAGATCAAGGCTGGTATTTTTAATTTAACTGAGGTGAAATTCTTTCACTTTCCAAGCGAATATACCTTATTGAGGATTTTTAAAATTTCCTTGCTATGTTGCGACTTGAAATAGATTAGATTGTTTCTAAAATGCTATTCTGTTTTTTATAAAGGTCATCAAACCACAGCAAAGGATCAGCATGTCATTCTGCTTGGGTATGTGATTGTTTTACTTTATTCTACCTAATTTAATCATCAAGCTTATTCATCTCATGAGACGGTAATTTTCTTGCAAGTGCAATTATATTTCACAGTAGGCCTGCTGATTAGGCAGAAACAGAAAAATAATTCATCAGAAAATTACAAAAAGGATTAATCATCAACATGTACAGTAAAAATTACAATACTTGGCAGTCACTAAATAATTAAACACCTTCGTTTCCAAATTCACTTACTTAATAGGAACCATGTATGCATACACCAATGAATGAGCAAAGATCACATAACCACTCGTTAAAGGTTTACATTTCCAATTGTGCAAAGAAAGATCGGTAATTTACTGTTTGTTTCTTTATAAAAGCTGTCTTAATTGATGGCACGGAAGATAGTCCCTTGCAGAAAACACCATGTTTCTTGTTGCAACCTGTGTCCTGGTCTGCAGCTTTAAAATTCTAAAACAATTAAATGAAAATTAACACTGATGATTCCTGCTGTTGTATCCTATGTAAAAAACAGGATATCATCCTTACTGAAATATGTGTACAGTCTAAGACCTTGATCTTGCATATTTATACACATGCTTCATCTTATACGCTGTAAAAGGCCCCAATGACTTTATCTGGACTGTTCATAGTGTACAAAGTTACACATATACAGAAATCTTTGGGTCTAAAGCTCAGATCCTCAGAGCCAGCCCAAGCAGGCTGCATAGAGAGCCACTCTCAGTGGGGCTTTGTCAAAGGACATCAGCCTGCTCATGTGGTGACAACTGCAGGTCAGAGTCTAGCAGATCATTCAAGATTCCCGTGAAAGTGTGCAAAGACTATCACTTTAAGGCAGTGACTCTCAGCTAGAGTCCCAGGGCACCCTGTGGTGCCAGATCATTTGAAGGGGGCTGCAGAAATTGTGAGGAGATATGGCAGATGTATTGAGATAAGCAAATATATGCAGGCTTCAGGGAAGGAGATAACCAGGTAAGAGCAGAGTCAGGCTCTCCTTACCTGGTTGCTCCCCAGTTCCTAATGCCACCCTGCCCCCTCTGTGAAGATGTAAACCCTGTAATAAATCTTTTTTTTTTTTAATGGAGCACTGCTCATTTCACAAAACTTATGGAGGGGTGCCTCAAGTCTGAAAAGGGTAAGAACAACTGCATTAAGGCATCCAAGTGTTCACATGGTTAAATTCTATTAAATGTCAAACTCCTAATAATTTTCTGGAATTTAAGTAATGCTCACTGACTTCTTTAGCACTTTAATCAAAGGATTTTAAACTACAATATAAAAATAAATGGTATTATCCACTTTTTACACACAAGTGAGGCATATGTACCCAGGCTCAAGTCAGTGGCTGTGTTAATAATAGAATCCAGGTCTTTAGACTCTCAGTCCACTGCTTCTATGACTAGATATAACTAGTTATATAACTTTTCAAGCACAGTAGCAGTCTTTTAAGCTATGTATGTCTTATTATACTTAGTTTCTTGAGACAAATCCCTCAATGTCTGCATTTGATTTGCTTAGTTGCATTTCCTCTCCTTCCATACATTTACTCACCATATTAAGGTGACCCCGAACTTAACATGACCCCCCCACCCCCCAATAATTAGATTCCACACAAGGAAATGTTTTAATTTGGTATTATTTTTTATAAACAGACCTACTGATAAAAACTTTAGTAATAACAGTAAGTCATAAATTCAATATTAGCTTTGATTCAATTTAAATATGAATATAACATATTCTATATTAGTTTCTGGCCAGAACCTGGTGAGTGCTACTCCTTTCTTAGATCCTACAGCTTAGCACAGGTCACTTGAACATGCATCATCTCTCTGACTCTTCACTGTTCTCATTTTCTCCCTCATTGTCCCACAACACTTCACCTTCAGTTCCATCCGTGGCGTTGATATACAGCACTTCTTGAAACCTATAATAAATGGATTCTGAAGATATTCGTCCCCAAGAAATCAGAATCCAAGCAGTGCTCTGGTTGGCTTCTTAACCTTTCCACCAGGTGTAAGTGCAATGTTCTCTGCCAAGAGTCAGTCTGAATACTGACACCATAAATGGTCCTTAAAGGGCTTATTCACTACAACCCCAAATACCTGAAGTTGAGATGTCATACCAGTAGATATGACTACTAGACCACAATTCACTGACCAAATTTTTGCTTTTACATCTGGTGTTAGATGCCCTCTGAAGGAATCTAATGCTAACATCCCTCTTTTCTTTAGCAGTGCCCCAGGTCTCCATTTCCAGACAACATCTGATCAGTCATTCAACAGTTCACTTGGCATCCATCCTTGTTCCTGGCATCTGGCCACTATGCCTGGTGGCAACTTTTATTTTGGCAGAGTTTTGCATTTTATAATCACATAGATTTCATAGACATTAGGGCTGGAAGGGACCTCGGAAGATCTTCGAGTCCAGCCCCCTGTGCAGGGGCAGGAAGTCAGCAGGGGTCATAGGATCCCAGCAAGACATAGGGTGGCAATTTTCTCCCATCTGCCATCACTGTAATTAGCAACTTTTCATTTTCTGTATTTCTCATAACTATGGATTTTGGACCTCTCTCATGGATGGTGACGTTGCTCAACATGTCAAAATAGACTGGAGTCTCATCAGCATTACCTATCTTGCTGAGTAGGTAATCATGAGTTTTGCATAACCTAATAACGAACTGCTGGAACTCAACAAGTTTTTCACTGCAGTCTTATGGTAACTTTCGTGCAACGGATGTTCATTTCAGGGCTAAGCCACTATATCACACCGGTCACATATACCACCCACTACTTGCTTTGATTTTTTAAAGTGAAGTGTTCAATTCCATTGCTATTTCGAGTATCTTGAGTCAAAGCACTTTGTGGGTGATTGGCATTCCCTCCTTTCTTTTTTCTTGCACATACTTGAGAACTTGCTTATCAGTTTCAGAAAAGTGACCTTGTTTTGGACTCCCATGTTTTCTGTACGGACTTAGCTCTCTCGTGTTTTCCTTTTGTCTCCTATGATGCACATTTTCTTCAGTAACATTATATTTCCTTCCCACCTCACAATTATGTGGTTTTTTAAGCATAATTTATAAACATCATTATAAAGTTTGTATCATAGCTGCCATGTTTCAGGAATAAAGTTTGTAGCCATGTTGGTCTAAAAGTACAAGCAGTCAGTGTGGTAGAGGTGATATGTTTATTAAGCTAACTAGACAGCTGCAAACAAATTTTCTTTTTTTGCAAGCTTTTGGGCATGCCCTTCCTTCGGCATAGGAGAATGGAAAGATTGTAAAATTTCTCCCAGGCAGAAATGAAAATGTATATTGTACAGGAGAGCTGGAGAGGGGTGTAAGTTCTCCTGGCTGGAAAAGCTGATTTTGTGCAAATTAGGCTCGGATAAAAGTTGGAGCAGTCTATTTATCTCAAAGGTACCTGATGGCAAGCAGGATGTTGAATCATGCTTCTTTCTTGTTAACTACAAAACAGCCTGCGTGGCAGCCCCTCCACTCTTCCAGTTGTAAGTAGATCACTAGGCAGCCTAGTAATGTTTGTACTTGGATGGGGCAATCCTTATTTCTGTTTCCTGGGCTATTTATACATTTTTTATGAAGCATTCATTAGTTCAAACACAGAAATATCCCCAGCAACAAAAAGTGTGTAGGGTGCACCTACAGTATTCTGTAGTATATATACGGTTCAAGTAGTCCCCCAGGACTTGAGAAACCTGAATCTAGGTCTTCCTTAGCCAGAGGGGACCTACATTTCTATCTCTAACTTCCCAGGAGAGTACCCAAATGGCTAGGCTACTATGCAAAAGGTGGCCACCACTGCTACCACCAGCATTGGCTGTAATCTTAAGAGAGGGTCAATGCGGGTGTTCCCCTTTACCCTGAACCTGGTATTGTTGGTGTGAGCTAGACATCTGTCTTTTGGGCAATCTGAGATAACAGGGATACCTCATGTGCAGCACTAAATAAGGAATCTAAGCTCTGGAGTCAGACAGGAGTTCAGACCCACCCCAATCCTATTATCTAGGTCTAGGTGTTCCCCTACTCAGCACTTACACATCTGGATCAGCATTTGGAAGTACTTATCTCTCCTGCTTCAGTGTGCCTTTCACTGTGCGTCATTCTCCTGGAACACTGTTGCAGCACCTATGTTTTAGGAGTTGTAATACCTAAGGTGGAAGGACCTTTAAGAATTATTTGAATCTGGCTTTTAAAAGTTTAAAAGCTCAAAACCAGTATCTTGAACTCCATCTGGAAAGCCAGAGACAACATAAAGATATGCTGACACCTCCACTTAGGCATTTCAACTTCTTGATCATTACAACAGTGTTTAAAAATCACTGAGAGAAAATGTTAGTACAGTTATAGCTAATTCTCCTTCCCACTCCAAGGTATAGCATAGCATAACCACCTACATGCATTATTGCGATGGATGTCTTTGGACAGGGAATGACAGCCTTCTTTTAATGTGACAGGTCTTAGCCATTGAAGAAACCGTATATTACACAGCTATGCATACTAATGTAAATGACATTGCCATCCTCTGGGATCCTGAGTGGAAAGGCAACCAGTTATCCAGGGAGAGCTAGTACAGTAGGTGCTCATATAGCACATCACCACTAATAGCTGGTTTGCCTTGAGCAAAAGGGTACCTCAGGGTAATTGGGACACAACACCGACACTGAAGTAACTTACACTGTCATTTTATCGCTTTTTTTTCAGGAGTACCTCTACATTGGATTCAAGTACATTACACTGCTGTAGGATCATATGTCATGTGTTCACTCCTTTTCTTATACTGGTGTAAAAGCGCAATGCAGTCAATGAGTCCATCAGTTAATGCAATGTAATAGTATGGTATAGATTTCAACATTTTATATAAAAATATTAAAAAACTGACATCAAGAGATTCGGATCCCTAATTAATTAAAACTAAGAAAATACCTCACTTGAGCTACAAACAAATGCTATTGCCTTATACTATAGAGTATACTATTCACTAAGAAACTCTGTCCTGTCTTTTTGGTCTGTCTTCCAACATAAAATCAATTTTTCTTGTACATGTTGTTTCTCCTTTCATTGTTTTGATTTCTTACTGACTGCCTGTGGCACTGAGTGATCCTGTGTGAGTGATATTCTGGGCTTACCCACTCTGTGGAAAGGGTGACCTAAAATTTCTTCTATACCCCAAAGTGGAGGCCACCTAGGGCTGACAGTGTAGGCCATACATAGGCCGGTGCAGCATAAGCCATGGGTAGTTGTTGCCAAGCTTGGCCATTCTCAAAACCCAAGCCAAAGCTGCAGGAGTGTAGCTAAAGCAGAAGGCCTCAAAAACCTGTGTCTAAGTAACTGTAGCATGAACCTTTGCAGATGTAGCAAATGGCTTGGTCAGCAAAGTAAAGAAAGCCATCCATACATTTAACTAGACACAAACAGAGCACAAGGATAAAGAAACATCAAACAGTCTAAATACACTATATTATAGATTTCTCTTTAAATATTAGAAATGGTAATGAATGTAACCAAATGTATTGAATGTTATTTTGCTATAACATGCATTTTTGTTAGAATCCTTAGAAAATTGTAAAAACAAAGCTGCCTTGTCAGACCATTAACTAAGGTGAAAAAGTAACAAATCAATGTGAAACAACATTCCAGAGTAGAAAAGGAAAGGAGATAAGAATGCCTTCCTTTTGCTTTCCCAACAATATAAATCCCAGCTAATTGACACCTTGCAGGCCCACTAGAAATCTAGCTCAATCCGGTTCCAAAGTCTTCTGTGAAACAAAGAAATTTAAATAAAACCAATCAGGGATAAGTCATTAGAATATTAGATCCAGCCATCTACAAATATGGGGTATAGGCTGGAAGGAAATCTGGACTTTCATTTTGGACTTCTAAACTTGGACTTCTGCAGAGCTCAGCAAACCAACTCAAGTCCCCAAGGGAACAGAGAAGCCTGGCCAGTGGACCTGAACCGGAGGTTATGCAAGCATCATCTTTATTGATGCAAGAAAGTCTTTGCTACTGCATACCCTAATAAAGCTTTCAAGTTGTGACTAGACTGGTCAATCTCCTCTCAACCACATTTAAAATTTAGCGTAACAACAGAGTTTCCTCTGCTGCAGCTATGAGGGACCAGTATGAGGGCAATGGAGCTGAGGTTTGCAGGAATAAGGAACTACCACAGGCAAACCTTGATCTGTTCCTTGGGAGAAACTAGGGGCTCTGGGACTAGCCCATCGACAGTCTGTGACAGTGTGGTTCAGTGAGCTGGCTGCTGCTGTCCTGGGAGGGGTCTCCGGGTTCCAGTCTGAACTCCTGCTCTAAATACAAAAGAAACTTTCCCATTCCTCTCTATTTCTATCTCACTCTTAGCCAAAGACTATTAAATGCAAGGTGTGCTTTTAAGGCTTCAGAGGAACTAAATAACAGCTAACTTGTGGCATGATGGTTAAGCAATGGGCTGGGAAGTCAAATAGATACAGTTCAAACCCTCTCTGGGTGAGGAAGGGTAAAACCTGGGTCTCCTGCTTCCTGGGGAAGTCTCCCAATTACTCAGCTACTGGTGCAATAGCACATGAGATCCCTTCTCCGTCTGCGTTTTCTGGGACATGAGTAGCCATGTAGCTGCCTACTGAGTATCCACGGTATGTGCACGTGCACTTACGCGATACTTGGCAGGGTTGAAAGTCTCTTAATAACTGTGCATAAGTGCAAAACACTGTCACTAATACAGCTGTGTAAGTGCGAGTTGGGTGCACAAAGGGTAACAGAAATCTGCCCTTAATCTACAGTCCATTTCTATTGTTTTTTTTAATATAACTCATTTTACAAATCAGAAAGGAACACTATAGGGGAAATGAAGTATTAATACTTTCATACCTATATAATATAATACAACAGGGAATTTAAAATCTTGTCTTTATTTACCTTTTTCTTTAGTGATTTATTCTAACTAGGGTCTTCTGTAGGCTCCTCAGCTTCTAGGTTCTCTGCAATATCCTCTTTGGATGCTTTTTTAATAATAAATAAACAAGCAAGCAAGCGAATAAAATATCAATAACAAAGTAAATATAAGTAAGAACAAAAAAAATTAAAAAACAAGCTAACATGAGACTATTTATTTCCTTTTAAAATAAATATATACTTTGACTGAAGCAAAATATCTGTGTCCTAACTGCATAAAAAACACTATGTAAAATTTAACCTTCTTGGCTCTTTTTTTTTAATTCCCATTTGCTCAATTTAAATAGTACCTTTGCAAGAAGCCATATTTGTAGTACCAGAAAAAGAGAGTGAAAACAACATCCACATCCAATAATCTTATGGCAATGCTCATGAGATATAATGTGCACAGCTCCATCGCTAGATGTTTGTATAGGTTTCCCACTGATTAGAGCGAGGGGCCCACATGTGCAACTGTGGATAGAAGGCAGAAGAATGAACAAAAAATTATTTCTCTTCTCTTCCAGAGGAGCCAAAGTGACACTAGGCTTCAGTCCCCTTCTGGTTCTGAAATGAAGAGATAAAGGTTTACCTACTTACCTCTTACTAAAGTCTACCCTCACTGCACCTCAGAACTGGCAAGATCTAAGCACACCTTCTTATAGCAGAATAGTCAAAGATGACAAGATATCATTTAGAATTTAATAATAAATAATCTGCAAGTTGTAGGTATGAAGAACCACTGCCAGCTAAATCACTAACTAACTCCACTGTTATCCACACCATTCTTTTGCTGTTAAAATTTCCATCACTTTAAAAACATGTAGTTATCCTCAGACAATAAAAACTCAGTTTATTATGATGCACAGGGCCAAGCTTTTTTTTCCCCCTACACTGAAACCTTTTACAGGTCAGAAGACAGGTGGAGCTTTTATTGAAGCTGGATCTCCATTATTTTTGTCTGGCAAAATTGTGTGTTTTGTGCTATGTGGAAGAAATCATAAATAAATAGTTTTTCCTCCTGCAAAAGATTTGTCATAATTACAACCAAACATATAACAAAATTAATGCACAATAAAATTATTAATTTGGGTACCTGGAGTGTATGCAGATTCACTGAACTAATCAGAACAATTAGGCACAGCTGATCACAGTTGTTAAAAATAACTTTGATATAAACTTGAAATAGAAAAGGAAAACAAAATAGTAATAAGTAAAAAAATATACTCATCATGGATGTATACCCAGCATATTATATATATGCAGTGCATAATATATGCAGTATATATACAAAAATATACCCAAGATAAATAGTGTTTTCTTATGGAGTTCTTGTTCTTTGGTAAGTAATCAGTGAAAGCATACTTTTTAGATACTACATTCGTCATGACACATTCCTCTCACCACTTACCTGTCTACACCCTAGTCAGCCAAAGACTGAAGATAAATTAAATTTACATTTGGGAAAAGCAGCAAATAATATTGTTAGGGTGACTGTATTTGGACCTTGGGGAGCACTGGATTTGCAGCTGAATAAAGTCTTTAATCTGTGGCTTCAGCAAAGCTGCTGACCACAAGGCAGACTGATATATTAAAAGTAACATTGCGAGATGCTTTGGCAGGCAATTTCCTAACAATGTAGTAGTGTGCAGGATATATAAATCATTGTGTACAAAGAAGAACAGGATGCAGCCCACCAGCTATCGTTGGGAGATAAGCAGAAGCAAGACCTTGGAGATGAAGGAGTCAGCAATTGACAGAAAGAAGCTGGGTTCACAGTCGTACACATGCGCTTATAGCAAAAAGGCATGTAAATGCATGAAAGGCATAGGCAATTCCATGCTAATGAGGTAAACAGTAAAAAAAAGGCGAAGCTTGAGATAGCAGGCAATCTGGGTGGAACATAGGAGGGGCAAAGGTGGAGTAAATGTTAATGAGCTTGAACCAAGGTGTATAAATGTAGAAAGAACTAATGTTTATGGCAGCTCCCTGGTTTTTTGGGGAGCTAGTTGAAAGCTGTCTCCATTCTAAATAAAGCTTTTGGCTAGCAATGTGTGCTGGTGTTTGCTCTGTGCTTGCTCCCTGAGCAACTGGATGCTGAGCAACTGGATCATCATCTCCCCAGTTGTTAGGTGCTGCATGGAGTCAGGGTCTAACAAATAGGACTCCTTTAAGACACAATTTAGCAGGTTTGGCACTGCAACATACCTACATATTTATTGAAAGAGGCCAACAACATACTGAAAAGACACTTGTACAACATGAAATGAACCTTACAGTAGTGCAAAGCCAGAAGCTTTATCACTAGTGGCTTCATCTTCCATTTGCTATGTATCAAAAGCAGACATTGGCAATGTGGAATTCTGGGTACACAAGGATTGCAGATTCAAACTCTCTAAGAGTTTTATCCAAAAAAAAAAAAAAAAGGGAAGGAAGGAATCAAGCAACGTACTATAGTATATCCTTTGCTAGAAATGTAGGAAATTAATAGGCAAATGGATCAATTTTTTATGTAACTAAAAATATTGGGAAGCAATATGGAAAAATGACTGAAACATCAACTCATCAGTATTAAGGATGATCAAGAAAGAAACATAATAGATTTTACCTGATTTCTTAAAACAAAGAAATCTGTGAAGACGAAAATGCAATAAACCCAAAAGTAGCACTCTGAGAAGGGGTCAGATTCTCTGGACATCAGCTAGAAGCTGATATTTCACATATATTGTTCTCATACTCCTAAACAGGTGTCTTGGCTAGAAATATCTAATAGCCTTTCTACAAGATTAGAAATGAATGGACCTTCACCAAGATCACTGTATGTCTCCTTGTTCTTACAAACCAATACTCCCTCACTGAACCTTGGACAAAATGGTTCATAATAGCCTTGATATTAGCAAAAATTGGAATTCACAGACTCACACAGAGTCACAGAAGTTTAGGGCTGAAAGGGACCTCATGAGATCATCTCTCAGGAAATGGCAAAACAGCAAAAGTTCATTTCACAATAACTGGCTAACAAAGCTAAATAAAGCATTAGTAGACAAGACTGTAATACTGAGAAGA
>NW_017729028.1:1201201-1202689 GCF_001723915.1 Gavialis gangeticus | reverse complement strand
TACTCCTAAACCGGTGTCTTGGCTAGAAATATCTAATAGCCTTTCTACAAGATTAGAAATGAATGGACCTTCACCAAGATCACTGTATGTCTCCTTGTTCTTACAAACCAATACTCCCTCACTGAACCTTGGACAAAATGGTTCATAATAGCCTTGATATTAGCAAAAATTGGAATTCACAGACTCACACAGAGTCACAGAAGTTTAGGGCTGAAAGGGACCTCATGAGATCATCTCTCAGGAAATGGCAAAACAGCAAAAGTTCATTTCACAATAACTGGCTAACAAAGCTAAATAAAGCATTAGTAGACAAGACTGTAATACTGAGAAGACTGTAATACTGAGAACAATGGATGAGCTAAGTGAAAGAGTGACTAAGGGTTTTGTTTCTCAGTAAATTTAGGTGGCTTCTGGAGCTCTTAACCCATGGACTGGCTATACACTAACATATTTTAGTGGTTTAAAGCACTCATTATTCTGCTTAAATGTACACGACTCCAGGGCAGGATACTCTTTAATTCGCCTCATTTTGCTCCTGTGCCATTAAGATGTGGCCACTGTCCATGACTATTCCACCCAAGTTCAAGTCTTCCAACATCCTAAAATGCAGTGGCCCCTCCTGAGGTCAGGGTGAGCAGGGATGCTGAAATGCAGTGGGGTTAGACATAGAGCCTCATCCCCAGGCACCTCAGGCAGAGTGAGTGCCATGGCCCCAGAGTGCCTAGAGGCCACAGTGATTCCCAGTCTCTGGGACTGGTTCTGCAAATGATGTGCAACCACCTGAGGATAGCCAAGTGGGTAGAAGACAGCTAGAAACTGGAGCTGCAGCTAGAGCCCTACAAGCTGGTGCAGGAGCTGCCTAGCTTCAGCTCCTCCCACTCCTCCAGCTGAAGCAGTGCAGTAGGGGCATAAGAAGGAGGAGGAGCCAAGCACTACCTGGGCAGCTGCAGAAGACGCAAGAGCAGCACTGCCGGGAAGCTGTACACACTGGCTGGAGCCAGGGCCAGGGCAGTACCATGGGCAGGCACAGAGCAGGAGTGGGCAGAAGTGCAGTGCAGGCTGCCCTGAATAGGAGTTGAGCATGCAGGGCTCAGCCCCACGCAAAGCATAACATTTGATTCAGCATATCTTACACAAACTGAGCAATGAGTCAGGGACTAAGCTGGGGATTGCTCGGTAACCCCGGCTCCCAACCTGTTCATTCTCTGCACGTGCTGTCCTTTAGAAAAGCCTAATGGCCACATTCTATTCTGCTTTTTAAGCATCTACATAGATTTAGGTGCTTAAGAATGGCTCTAGTCCACCCTTCTCAAGCCAAAGAAAATGCATTAATGCATCTACTTTTGTAACAGGGGTGTAGGTTGTAGCCGTGTTGGTCTAAGGACATAGGCAGACAATGTTCTTTGCGTGAATCTGATATCTTTTATTAGACCAACTTAAATAGTTGGAAAATAATTATTAAGCAAGCTTTTGGGTTCAAAAACCCTT
>NW_017729028.1:1196492-1200983 GCF_001723915.1 Gavialis gangeticus | reverse complement strand
ATAATGTGCCATAAATCCAATGTCTATATTTAGTCCATGATTTTTAGTATCCAGGAGGTTGATGAAGTGGAGTTCATAGGCTCGTCTCTGGGAAGCGTTTTGTAAGTTACTTTTGTAACACTTTTAACATTGGCTGTAAACAGACATCTTATTTAACATGGTATTGACTGTCCCGGGATTTAAGAAGGATTAAAACAGGACTAGGCCCTTCATTTACAAGCATCACCCTTTACCAGTTAGTGTACAGGCAGTGTGCTGTTCCTGACTGGCTCCTTCCTGGAATGATCTACAATAACCATACAGGGTATCTTGGGAAAAAGCATTACCACATTTTATTTGGCATATGTCAAAGGGACTTGAAGGGGAATAATGGACATGTATGACTGTACAATACAAGGACAAAGCTTTCTTCTGGGGTAAAGAGAACATCTGTTCATACCCACTGAAGCACAGAAAAAGCAAAAAAGAGAAAGAGGACCCAGCTACCTTTTGCATTACATATTTACTTGAATATAAGACAACCCTGAATATAAGCTGACCCCCAATAATTTGATTCTATATATGGTAAATTAATACATTTGTTATAATTTTCCAGGTATACAATCTAATTATTGGAAGTTTGCTTAGAATTTGTTCCCCTCCCAGTACTACACCAAGTAAAATAAGTCTGGGGGGAGTCAGGTGGCCCATTTACCCTCTGTTCCCCCCAGTTTCTTCCTCTTAAAGTCCTTTCTCCCACCCTTACTGTCAGACCCTGCTCTCCCTGGGCACATGGAAGTGAGGGGGCAAATGGGAAATCAGTAACTTTGAAAGTAGTAACTTGCATATAGGCAAATTACTATGGGTACCCATAGACTTAGTTCATCTAGAATTTATTCATTTCACTTTTTTTGAAAATGTTGCAAGTTTTAGCACTGGTACTCCATAAACACACTTTTAAGCAGCACTTTTGTACTCAGTTTTGTGAGTTTTTTAAAGGAAAATTTAAAGTATACACACATACATACACACACATGCTTTAAATTTTCTGGTGTCTATATATATATATATATATATATATATATAAAAGGAAAAATGTTCATGTTCCAAGTCAAATCAGCCAAAAGAATTCCAAATCCATGATTTATTCAAATGTGGCCCTACTACCAGCAAGCATCCTTCACTCCCGCCTGGGGCTTCAGATGTTTACAAATCCTTTGGCAGGCATCCTGCATGAAGGCCCAAGCCCGGAAGCTCAGATGCCCCCAAGTTTGGCCCTCAGCCATCTGACCACAGGAGCAAGCTATATAGTACAAAAATGCATTATATTAGTTCAAAGGTTCATGATTTACCATAGAGTATTGGACTGGGTCCCAGCAGAGGCAACACTGCTTCAAGCTATGGTGATCACGTAGCTCAGCACTGTTCAGTGTATGTACTCCAGATACCCCCCACAAACGATCCATGTGCTAATTAGCCCGTCATTCATGACTGAAACCAGGTGTTCTTGTCACGAGTCCTAGGATCCTACAAAAATGTATATGCAGATGAGGCACAGGGCAACAAGCCTTGTCTTATATTTGAGTAAATATAGTAACAGTTTTCAGAAACTCAAGCAGGGTGGAATAGAATCTTATTTAACTACTTAAGTTCACTTAGATACCTACCAGGTAGAAGGGAATCTGGCCAAAAAGGAATCCCTTCTGAGTCCAGTATACCTAAGTGTTAAACTGATTTTTTTTTTAAATATGCCTGTGATTTTAAGCTTTCTTAAACTATTGACCAAAGAACAGGATGAAAAATAAGTGCCATAGAGTCCAGGTATATGACTTAATGGAAAAAAGGCAAATGAGGTAAAGAACAACATAATTTATTCTGCTCTGAATAGGAGCTGTTGCTTGTCAAGAGGTGGCTGTCAAAGTAGAGACTTAAAACATCATTAAGGCCATGATGAACTCATAAAATAAAAAGGTTGATCAAAAGGTAAATCAATATAATCAGCCCTTTCATGTATTTACTACTCTTTTTTTCATTGTTTGCTTCACCCAAATATCCACTTGAATTTAAATTGCCTAAATCATGGCCAACAGTCAGAAAGATCAATCTGATTTGAAATCTGAAACCATGTTCAAAGCAAAATAAATTATTTCAACATTGACTGCTCTCTTCTAAAGATGTCTCTTGGATCGGTACTATCACTCCCAGGTATGAAGTTTATAACATTATTATGCTGTAAAAGCCCAAGCTGAATGCACTTAGAAGTTTCTTATCCTAAACTTGGGTTAAATATAACTGAATTGTAATGTTTTCTTTTGTAAATTTGTCCTGTAAATGAGTTCCATTCATAATTGCATAACAAAGCTTTTGCATAACTAGGCCTTTTATGAAATAATACAATTCCATTTTTCACATTAGAACTGTTCTTCTTTTCCTGAAAAGTAAACCACCACCATTTCAGTAGATATGATGTTTAGAGAGTAAAACAAATGGTCTCACAGATACAGGAACTGATTTATGAGAGAAGATTAAAGAACAAAAATATCCTGAATGGCTACAAAAAACTACAGGACAGTCAAAAAATATCTGAAAACTGAAAAAAAAAGACTAAATAACAGCAAAATAAATCCTCCTGCTCCTCCTCTCCTGTTTTTGTTTTTTTGGAGCATATAACTGCACTTCACAATAAAGTCAGTGAGAATTTCCAGCATGTTCCAAAGAAGAAACCTAGTCTAAAGGAGAGAGGACAATTATTCACAGCCAGACTGAGAGGAACGACTTGGCGTGATGGGATGGAATTATGATAAGCTTAATACAATGAAACATTTCTGGACAGTAAAATGTTAGGTCATAAAGGTACTTCCAAGGAAGTGGTATAAGTACTACCAGTTACATTATTTAAAATGATAATGGGTTAAGAACTATTTAAGAATGCACAACAGGTCCTAAATTTTGCCCTCATTTCTTGGCACCTGTGCAACCTTAAAAGAAGGAATAAGGCACAAGTCAGGGCACTAATTGATCTGAGAACTTTGTAACTGGCTACACGCAGGGAGGGAAAGTGGGGAAGGAGGAGAGGGTGGTCCCTTTGTGCTGCTATACACAGACTGTTTTTTAAAGCCTTCCTTGGAAGCATAAAGTGTTGGCTGTAGCCAAGGTTGGGGATTTTGCCTGGGATGTGCCAATACTCCTGCTGGGACTGAAACCCAAGGTCCCTAGCTAGAGACTTCAAACAAGCTACCTGACAACACTTGTTCAATACACTGATCCAAAAGACCAGACATTTAACCAATATTTAAGAAAGAACTATTAAAAACTTGCCACCAACTAAGCAACACTCAAGGAAGTATGGGAAAATTCAGCAGGATTATAAATCTTATTATAAATTAAAATGCAGGTGTGCCCCATCTAAATCAGCACATAAAGTGCACTTCTAAAGAATTATTCTGAAATAGTATGTCTTTGAATGAATAGATTGTTCTAGCTTGCAGAGCATTAACTCAGCTTTCATCAGGTTAAAGTAAGCTGAACACTTGAAATCCATATTTTATTAATATTTCTTAAGCCACGCAGTTTTCAATGCAACTTTTCAATATTTAGAAAGATAGCTTATTGTAAAGCACAAAGAACCTTAAAGAAAAACAATTCTAAAAAATAAATAATTAATCATTCAACAAAAATGAGCTGCATTCAGTCCCAGTTTATATCGATAGTTTGGTGTACCACAGCTTTAAATGACAGCAGAAATTGTTCTCATATATATAAATATCACTCTTTATATATCATCATTAGAACAAAGGAAGTCAAGTTTAGCAAATGTATCAAACTTTACACAGCAATATTTTCATTACTCTGGGTGTTCCTATGATGTTTGTACAGGTAGGTAAAAAGTTTGCTTATCAACTGCATAGAGGTGGTTACCTATGTATGTCAAACAAAAGGTAGGGCAGGGTGGCACAATAGGGCGTCTTTACATGTACAGGCAGTCCTCAGACTTGTGATGCAATTGGTTCCTGAAAACTACATCTTAAGTCAAAATGTCATAACGTGGAACCAATTTTCCCATAGGAACAAGGTTATAAATGGGTGATTGGTTCCTTTATGATGCTCAATACAGCTGCATCAAGCTGGTAAATCTGGAAGGGGATGGGGGAGGGAAGGGTTGTGGGGGCAGATCAACACCCCCACAGTGAAAGAGGGTTTGTGGCTGGGGCTGGGGCTGGGCCAACTGCTGCCCAGCCAAGGCAAAGGGTGCACAGGACAAAGGCCCCACCCACCTCACGCAGATCCAGAGGCACACGCCTCCCCCCACCCTGTGCCCTCCTGGATAAGCAGCGGGAGCCCTGCCAGATGAGCAGCTCCCGGACCAGCATCACACAGCGGGGGAGCCGCCCTCCCTTCCTGCGCCCCTCAGACGAGCTGCACCTCCATCCCGTGCTCCACTTGCCCAGTTGGGCAGCGCTTGCCCCAGCCTCTGTCCCAGCCCCAGTCAATGCCCCCTTCTCTGCAGGGGCA
>NW_017729028.1:1189598-1191492 GCF_001723915.1 Gavialis gangeticus | reverse complement strand
TGCACCTCCATCCCGTGCTCCACTTGCCCAGTTGGGCAGCGCTTGCCCCAGCCTCTGTCCCAGCCCCAGTCAATGCCCCCTTCTCTGCAGGGGCATTGATCTGCCCCCCCCACTTCCTTTCCCCGTCCCCTTCCAGACTGACCAGCTGGACACAAATGTATCCAGTGTTGTAAAGTTGAAACCTGTGTCAAAACCTGAAAACATGGTTTCAGTCTATAAAGGTCGTAAGTGCTGTTTGTCTTGCCTTGAAAAGTCGTAAATAGAGGACTGCCTCTACTCCAGGGGTGGGGAGGGACTTTAGTTCAATGAGCTTTAGTTAAAGCATCCCCACTGGCATTTTGAAGTTGGGGGACATTGAATACACACGATGCAGAGGCTGCTGGACCGTTCTATTTAGCATGCTCCAGCAGCCTCGGTTAATTGAGTCTGGTCCTACACCTGGTAATCACAGTGCATCAGAGAAGAACCCCTGCACATCTACAGGCACCCACAGAGACTAACTGGTTCAAAGAGGCATGAGCTTTTGCAGAAAACAACCTACTTTGTCAGATGCTAAGCTGAACCAGTAAGTCTCTCAAGTTTCACTTTGCCCTACCTTCTGCCTTAATATCTCCATGAGTCTCATGGAAAATTTTGAAAAATATTCTAGTACATTAGGTAGAAATATTTTTGCTTAAAAACATATTTCTACAGTAACATCTTCCTTTATAAATTTACACTCAGGACATACATACATACACACATGCACGCACACACACACACACATATATACATATTTTCTTTTTAATTGTGCCCACAAGAACTTTTAGAATACTCCAGCATAACTTTCTGCTCAATGCACACTAGTACTGATTCTTCCAGACCTGTGGGTGAGACACAGTAACAGAAACCAACAGCCTGCTATCCTGGATTGAAGTGCTCATCTGCTCATTCCAGAACCTGATGTAATTTATATTAGTGTACTGAATCACAGTAAATTACATCAGCAGGAGTTATGTATCCAGGCCTTCATTCCTCTTTTTGATGCATCAGACTGGGCATCTAATCATCACAACAGAGCAAAAATGTTCTGATGAAAAACTTAAGCATGGGAATTCTCATTTACAGTATATATTGCAGTTATGTTTTAATCAAGTCACTAAACAGTTATATCATTACTGCATCTGCTGGCTCAGTTGTATTTTTACAGTAGATAGACAATGAGTTCTAAGGGTATACTTACATGTTACCTTTCAGATGTACTTAGGGATCTTAAAACAGGACTGTTTGTACATTAAAGCAGGAAAAAATAAGCTGTTCTGTCTGTCTCAAAGATAATCTTCAGGCGAGGATAATCTTAAACTAGTGTTAGGGAACTCATGTTGCAGTCACTTTAGACTGCTCCACAGGGCCAATTTGAGTTGGTCCTTCAGTACCCCGGGAGGTATTGCTCCAAGCCCCTCCTCTCCCCCAATCCAGATATTGTATCGTGCTCCACAATGACAGCAGGGAGAGCTAGGAGCAGAGTAGTCCTAAAGATAAGTAAATCCCACTTCCCCTCTGTGCTGGGGAAGTCCCCCTCCCTTCCCCCTCTGCTCCCATTCCAGGCTCCCCCACCTTTCTGGGCTCAGCCCCCAGCCCCTCCCCCCCTGGCTTTCGTGACTCACCCCCTGCTTCCCAGTCCCTCAGAACTAACCGTCCACCACTCCTTTATTCCCACTATGCTCCTGGCTCCCCACTTACCTACAGTGCTGTCACTGTCCTGGAGGAACACACTTGCCCACTGCTGCCACCACTCTCCAGACTGTGTCCAGCCACTGCAGCATGACAGCAGCTTCCCTAACCTAGTGCTGGCCACGGGTGGACCTAGTGCTGACCACAGGTGATGACCTGGTGAGGGGGCTGTGGGTGCTCA
>NW_017729028.1:1182861-1189587 GCF_001723915.1 Gavialis gangeticus | reverse complement strand
GCTAAGGTCCCTTCCGACCCTAGGAACTATGAAACTATAACCCCCAGGGGCAACTGCAGGTGTTTGAGTTGCTGCTGAGGAGCTAAAGAGCTTGGGGAGGGTACAGATGAGTACAGGTCTGATCTAGGGCAGCACAGGCCCAATCCAGGCAGATGGATGCTGGCAGGGCCCTGATCCAGGAGAGCAGAGGCTGGTGAGACACTAATCCAGAGGGGGTGAGGGCTGCAGAATCCTGATCTTGGAGCTACATTGCCCTAAAGAGCCAGTGAACAGGGTACAGAGCAGACTTGGGGCTGGATGGTTTACACCCTAGAGTGCTGAGGGAGTTGGCTGATGTGATTGCAGAGCCACTGGTCATCATCTCTGAAAACTCATGGAAGAGGTCCCGGATGATCAGAAAAGGCCAAACATAGTGCCCATATTAAAGGGGAAAAGGAAGATCCACAGAACTACAGACCAGTCAACCTCACCTGAATCCCTGCAAAAAACATGGAGCAGATCCTCAAGAAATCCATCTCAAAGCACTTGGAGGAAAAGAAAGTGATTAGAAACAGTCAGTATGGATTCACCGGGGCAATTCATGCCTGACCAACCTGACTGCCTTCTATGATGAGATGACTGGCTCTGTGGATGCAGCAGGCCAGTGGATGTGGTGTAACTTGATTTTAACAAGGCTTTTGATACAATCGCCCACAACATTCTCACAGGCAAGATAAGGAAGTACAGGCTGGGTAAATGGACTCTAAAGTAGATAGAAAACCAGCTGCAGCATTGGGTTCAGAGAGTAGTAATCAATGGCTCAATGTCTAATTAGCAGCCAATATCAAGTTAAGTGCCCCAGAGGTCAGTCCTGGAGCCAATTTTGTTCAATATCTTCACCAATGACTTGCAAGATGGCATAGAGTGCACACTCAGCAAGTTTGCAGATGACACCCAAGCCTGGGGGAGTAGTAGATATGCTAGAGGGTAGGGTGTGACCTAGACAAATTGGAGGATTGGGCCAAAAAGAATCTCATGAGGTTCAACAAAGACAAGTGCAAAATCTTGCACTTAGGAAGGAACAATTCCATGCACCGGTACAGGCTGGAGGCTGACTGGCTGGGCAGCAGCTCTGCAGAAAATGACCTGGGCATTACAGTGGACAATAAGCTGAGGCAACAGTGTGTTCTTGTTGCCAAGGTGGCTAACAACAAACAGGGCTGCATTGGTAAGAGTGTTGCCAGTAGGTCCAGCGAAGTGATTCTTTCCCTCTATTCTGCACCAGTGAAGCCACATCTGGAGTACTGTGTCCAGTTTTGCCCCCCACCCCCATACCAGAAAGGATGCGGACAAATTGAAGTGTCCCCAGCGGAGGGCAGTAGAAATGGTTAAGGGCCTGGGGGCATGAGTTATGAGGAGAGGCTGAGGGAATTGGGCTTATTTAGTCTAGAGAAGAGAAGACAGAAGGGATTGTCGGCCATAGGTGCTACAAGGCTTATGGCCCTTATGATGACATCTTCCTCTTTTGCTTTACAGGGGAAAGAAAGTCATGTTCACCCTTTTTAGCCTCTCCCAGATGAAAATATCTTGTCTGCCGTAACTTTGATGTTTAATAATGATTTTTATTATTTCCAGGAGGAAGTTTCACAAGAAAACAAACAGCAGAAATTATGCTCTCAAAGGCACAGCTCTGCAACACGCAGCTATTTATAACTATGGGGTTCCACCATCCCTTGCACTTACAGGGTAAGAGTTCAAGAAAACTTAAACAAAATAAGAACAAACAGTGTCTAGCTTTTTCTGTGGCTTCAACAAAACTTCTTAATTCCTTGTTCTCTATTTTAATATTGCTTTGTCTTGTTGCACTTCTTTTTTTTCCCCACTGCAAGACTGTTAACTTGCCAGCCTTCAGTTCCACCCCTTCTCTCCCTTGCTGGTTCTGGGCAGAGACTGTTCAGGACTGCCACACTCCTCCATGTGCTGCTCTTTCCCTCTGGCTCCCAGCAGGGTATCCCCAGGCTTACCATATCTCTCCTTTTCTGGTTCTCTCTCTTTTTCCAACTTGGCTTCTCCGAGCGTGCCTTGTCCCTCCACTGGCTCCCAGCTTTGGATTTTTGGGCATGTTCTGCCACCCGGTGCCCCTCTCACTCTCTCCAACTCTGAACTGGGGCTCTCCAACTGTGCCCCGCCCCTCAGCATCCTGCTCTCATTCCCTGGCTCTGAGCTGGGGATTCCTGGGTCTGCCCTCCCCTCAGCATCCAGCTTTTGCTCCCTGGCTCCTAGCAGGGGATGCTCAGGTGTGCCCCACCCCTCGGTGTCCATCTCTCTCTCTCCCCCTGGTTATGAGCAGGGAGCTTCTCTCCATGTTTGAGCCAGAAGTCCCTCTTCCCAAGCTGCGTGGTCCCATTTGAAGCCAGCACGCACCCGGGACATGAGGCTGCTGGCCATTCCTTTCTTCCTCTGAGGTAAGCATGAAGAGGAAAGGTTTGGGTCAGGGGTTGTATCCCCAGGGATTTCCCCAAACTAATACCTCTTCCTCCCACAGGGATCTAAAAGCAGCCTTCAACTACCTGAAGTGGGGTTTCAAAGATGATGGAGCCAGACTCCATCCTCTCAGTGGTGTCTAATGATACAACAAGGGGCAAGAGTCTCAAGTTGCAGCAAGTTTAGGTTAGATATTAGAAAGAATTTTCTTACTAGGAAAGTAGTAAAACTCTGGAACAGGTTACCCAGAGAGGTTACAGAATCTCCATCCTTGCAGGCTTTTAAGATCCAGCTAGACAAAGCTTTGGCTGGGATTATCAAGTTGGAGATGGTCCTGCTTTGGGCAAGGGGGTGGACTAGATGATCTCCTGAGGTCCCTTCTGTGGCATCCACAGTAGGAGGCACTACTACTTAGAGACACCTGCCTCACTGTGCCAGGCCCAAAACCTTGCTCAGGAGTCTCCCTCAGGGAGCTGGCCATCCCGCTGTAGCATGAACTAAACTTATGTAGCTGATGTTAACATAAAGTGTAATAATAATGAAATGTAACCATGTTAGTCTTGTCCTGTAAGCAACTTGAAAACTCTATTTTGTATCTTTCTGCTTGACATAAGTGAATGAACTCTGCATAGCCTTTATGTATGAGTGTGTGTAAAAGGGTGAATGGTGAGAGAATGTCATAGAGATAGGAGAAGAAGATCTGATTGTTTATATAAGCAACAAGGCACCAAATGTAAGTTACCAGTCAGTAAACTAATTAATGAATGGCTGAAGAATCCCCTTCAGGCCTAGGGCACAAAGAAGATAATGAGGAGAAGGAATGCACCCATCCTGCCAGATGGGCAACAAGGACACTTCAAGGCTGAGAGACCCATTTTTATGACCAGCATGACCTTGAACTGACATAAGCAGAAGATGGATGAGAAACAACTGTTAAACCACAGACTAAGTATGGAAAAACCCCAAAATGCTGAACAAAGACCAGTAAGCCCTATAAAAGGAGGATTTGAATGATGCTGGATTGGGTGAGTCTTTCTCCACTGCTGTTTCATCAGAGCACAGATACCTCTGCTCACCCCGCTCCAAGCTGCTATCTTCAAAGCATCATCATCTACTCAATAAACCTGGGGTTGGCCACCCTGGGCTAATATTGAGCAACTTTTGCTGGTAACTATATCTGGTATATGTGTGGATGGAATGGTTGTTTTGTGTATGTGTACGCCTCTGTGTAATGATGTGTATGATAATGTGTGTGTGTCTATATGAGTGGTGTGTCCAAACCTCTATGTCTAATTCATGTAATCAATAAACACGGCATTTTGCCTTATCCCCCTTTATACGGTCTCACTCATGATTTGGCAATTGAAATTTAAAGTAACACTGCTTCCTAGAGAACACCTGCAAGCCTGGGGTAATGCTGCCACCACCCGGGCACTGGTCTCTGATAGGGCTTTGTGCAGCCTGGAACACACAGACCCTGCAAATCTTGGGCGTACCTTGCCCACAGTAAAATTTCTGGGTGCTGCTTTCAGCCGGAAGCATCCCAGGATAGCATCAGGTAGAACTGAGGAAAAATAGACAAATTCCACAAGCCAACCTGGGAGCAGAAGGCTTTGTCTCTTTCTCCACAGTAGCACAGCAAGGCAAGCTGTAATCTGACACCTTTATTGTTGGGGGGGTGGGGGAGAGACAGAATGAGGAAGTCAGAATACACTTTGAGCAAACAGGAAGCAGCCTGGGGCATTTGCTTGCAGCTTTCAAAATGCCTGCCAGAAAGGAGAGCTCCCCCTTTCCCCTAACAATTTTATCTGGCCAGGTCACATAGTTTCATAGTTTGTAGGGTTGGAAGGGACCTGAGCCGATCATCAAGCCTAACCCCCTGCCATAGCAAGAAAGGGTACTGGGGTCAAACAACCCCAGCAAGGTGTTTGTCCAGCCTTGTCTTAAAGACCCCCAAGGTAGGAGCCAGCACCACTTCTCTTGGAAGTGATTGACCAGCCCAAACCAAAAAGAAAATAAGGAGAAAGAGGGGTCACCTGGGCTGACCCAAGTGAGGGCAGAGAGAGGGGGAGGGGATTTCTTAACACCTTCCAGCCCTAATTTTCTATGATTCTATGAATTCCTAGCTACATCCCTGCTCACGAGCTCACTAGGAGCAGTGCACCTTAGAGAGGGTATTAACGTTAAGTGTGTGACTGCCCACAGCATGTGCTAACTTTAACATTGATTAACATTCCTTACAGTTAGCAGGTACTAATTGTAACCTGTAACTATAACCTAAGTAGAGCCACTCAGAGATCACAAGAGCTGTGTTTTGTTTTGGGGTTTTTTTGGAGATCCAGAAAAATCATATCTCTAGTCGAGCCCTAATTTATGTGCCATTTGCCAAAGTAGCTTGGCTAAACTCCCTCACTTTTTGTGTTTATAACTCCTACAGCTAGGAAAATGTTTTCAAAAGTGATATAAAACTGGAGAAGAAACACCATGTTGGATCAAATTGCAATGTTTGTTCCTTCACTAACCATTAATACTTCATGGCTTCTTCAGAAGAGATTAACCAAAAGCCTTCAAGAACATGTTAATCTTTCCCCATTTTCTTTTCTTTTCTACTTTTCCTGGGTTTTGATGCACTCAGTAGATGTTAATGCTACCAGTAAGCAGTTACCCAATTCCATTTATCCCACTAGTTTTTTATTTAGATTTTCATTTTAGTAGCTGTAGTTTTAAAAGACCTTGTATGTTACTCTTGACATTTCAAGTTCTACCTTAGAATAGTGCTCAGACTGAGGATGAAAAGTGCTGCTGTATGGCAACAACCATTAAAACCCTGGTAATATGGCAGTTCGTCCGATGTATTTCTTTACCAGCAGTTAGAAGACCTGCATAGTATAATCTCCTACACATATTCAGCATATATCAACCCATACATGTAAAAGTTTTAGAATGAATTCTTTTTATGTTCATTGACATTTATTTAAATGAAAATCTAACTCATTATAACCTTAATCTTTTGTTTCCTCTCCAGATGAAGTGCTGATGAAAATGGAAGAAAACCTAAACAACTACATAAGCATCAAATGTTTCACTTTTGAATGTTGTCTGCTTTTCTCCTGTTTAGTATTGTTGATGACTTATGCTTAGTTTCTGTGACTTCTAGGTTGATAAATGGTGACCTTGTCAGAGGAGAAGTACTGAAATACTTAACTGAAACCAAAGAAGAGTATCAAGAAAATAAATGGAGAAAATAGTTTGAAGATACCATGTGGGCAATGAATTAGAAAAATCAATAAAGGAATCAATGCAGCTTTGATTTTTAATCACAAAATTTCTATGAAAGAGATAACACTTGATCAAACAATCTGAGCTTTATTGGCAGTTCTAGCAATATTAATTAAAAAGAAACCTACTGCTTGTGGAGTAATAAAGTAACCAATATCAATAAATTATAGATTTCTGCAGACAGCAAAGTCCCATAACCGTTTTAAGGCTACGTGAGTAGCTATGTACACTGGAAGTATTGCCAGTGCAAATATGTGTAGCCTAGGTGTACTTGGGTATATACTCCCCTTCTCCAACTAAAAAGAATTGTTAGCTAGCAGGTGTGCTATGGGGAAACTGCAGACTGCTCAGTTTTCCTCCATCCCTACAGAACCAGGCCAGGACAGTCAGGGGACTTAACTATATACAATATTTTTACATTACCTTATCACAAGGAAAACAAACATGGATATAAACATATGTTCTTTCTCTCTCTCTGATATTCAAGCAAACAACATAAACAATACCCTCTGGGTAAATGCAATAAAGCCCTATACCAGTGCTCCTGATACAGGTAAGTCACAGGTAAGGCTCTGATCTGAAACAGGTAAACCCCAAATAAACAGAGATAACCAACAGATAAACTATAGGTAAGTATAGGTGAACAAGAAATAAGCCACAAATAAATACAAATAAACAACAGGTGAATAAAAGCAAAAGGGGGTTCCAGCAAAGACCTAGTCAAAGTTATAAATTTAAGACTTTACTCGTCTACTAATTTACAAACATGAGAGTTCACAAAATATAAGGCATGAGATCACACCACGTACAGCGCAAGAACCTCAAAGATAACTGGAAGGACTGGAAAAGGGCCAACGTGGTTCCCATCTTCAAAAAAGGGAGGAAGGAGGACCCGGGAAACAATAGGCCAGTTAGTCTTACCTCGATCTTGGGTAAGCTTTTTGAGAGAATTATTCTGGCACATGTCCATGAGGGGTCAGCAGA
>NW_017729028.1:1180629-1182434 GCF_001723915.1 Gavialis gangeticus | reverse complement strand
AATCTAAACCTACTCTCCAACAACTTGTGGCCGTTATTCCTTGTTATGCCAGGGGGCGCTAGGGGAAACAAGGTCTCTCCCAAACCCTTCTGGTCCCCCCTAGTGAGTTTATAGACTGTCACCAGGTCCCCCCTCAGCCTTCTCTTGTGAAGGCTGAACAGGTTCAGGTCCCGCAGTCTCTCATTGTAGGGTCTGCCCTGTTGTCCCCGGATCATGCAGGTGGCCCACCTCTGGACCCACTCAATGTTGTCCACATCCCTCCTGAAGTGGGGCACGCGGAACTGGACACAATACTCCAGCTATGGCCTGATCAGTGTCGTGTAGAGGGAGAGGATCACTTCCTTGGCCCTACTTGAGATGCACCTGTGGATGCACAACAAGGTCTGGTTAGCCCTGCCAACCGTGACCTCGCATCATCGGCCCATGTTCATCTTGGAGTCAATAATGACTTAAAAAATTAAAATAAAAAAGGAAAAAAAAAACCTGCTGCACTCACCAGCTGCAGCAGTGCCAATTGGAGCCTCTGAGGGCTCGTGGCAGAGACCCCCACATAGCATGGGGCAGTGGGGGGCACCAGGGATCGAACCCCCACATGGCACCTGCACAGCAGCTGCTCCATGGCGTGGGTGCAGTGCAGCTCGGCAGGGCACCAAACACTGTCTGGGAGCTGGGGCAGCTCCAGCTGTCAGCCACAACCCGGGAGCACTCAGTCCCAGTGGCCTCAGTTCCCAGACAGCACACAGTGCCCTGCCAAGCCACACCGCACCCGCACCATGCGACAGCTGTGGCATGGATGCCAGGCAGGGTTGGTGATCCCCACTGCCCCCCACTGCGTAGGGGGACTCTGCCACAAGTGCCTAGAGGCCCCAATCACTGCTTCTGCAGCCAGTGAGTATGGGGGTTTTTTTGGGTTTTTTTTTAAAGTGCTGGGACTATGCTGGTGCTGGGCAGGGGATGCGGTCAGAGAGGGGACCCAAGGGTGCTTCTCCTGTGGCTCCCCCCACCTGGGGCAAGGGTGACACAGCCAAAGGAGCCATGGGAGAACCTGCAGCCACCCAGCTGTGCCTGCCTCTCCCCGGCCAATCCAAATCACCGCTGAATCTTCTGAAGCTGATTTGGCCAAATCAATTCAGGACAGTGATCCAAATCAAATCACTGTCCTATGAATTGGCCAAATCCAAATCCGAATCTAATACTTTCCTATTTGCACAGGCCTACTTAATACCATAAATTGGCTGTTGTGTGCTACTGAAGCTTTCCTGTCTGACTTATATTAATGTGTAATACTGCTTACCAGTCAGTTTTTAATTTTAATACCATCTGAATGAGACATTTTTATACTGCATAAAGAAATTAACAATGGGTAATTATCCTTTTCTCCTAATGGATAAATACCATGAGAACAAAGTGTTGAGCGTAAGTGTTGGCCAAGTTTGAATGACAAAATTTCCACATGGAATACACCATGTGTCTGATGATGTCTCCTAGTATACTGCATAGGCTTTAACCGAACATTACTGGAAATACCACAATGATTCATGTTCATGTTCTACAATATGTTCTTGGCACTAATCATCAGTAATGAACAATAAGGCTTTCAAATGTTGATGTACTGCAAGGATTAACAATTATTCAAATACTAAATAGAAGCTCTTTTACCCAGAATCATCAAAGAAGTGACAGAGTAACCAATGGCAAAGTGAGGTCTACTCATGTTAACGAATTCAAGGCATTAGTACCTGAATTAGCTAATGCTGCTAAAACAAGACTGTCTCAGAAAAATCCTAAGTATATGCTGCCAACAC
>NW_017729028.1:1179019-1180618 GCF_001723915.1 Gavialis gangeticus | reverse complement strand
CGCGAGCTTGGCTTGCCAGCTCCGTGTTGCCCGACAAAGACGATAAGATCTGTATAATACTAAGCATTATCATAGGTCAGGCTACCTAAGAGAACTTTTACAATCTTTTCTCCTACGCCTGAAGAATGGTGCTTGTGCCTGAAAACTTGCAATTAAAGACATTTTTTTTTGTAAAAATCAAGTTGGTCTAGTAAAAGATATCACCTCTACCACAAGCTCTGAAGCATTATCATATGCATTTAAAAATACACCTGTAGATAAATTAAAAGTCTATCCTAATGACAGATAATGAATTAAATAGTAACTTTAACATGAAAGTTGTCACAGTTTTTCAACATCTAAACCTTTTTCAACACAAAATAAAAACAGACAAAAACCACTATAGCAATTTTCTGCTTGCCTCATTGAGACAAATGTGGAAAACAAAGGATTCCTTCCAAATGGGAAATTCCTCTGACAGCTCAGAGCCAGCATATAGTGACAGCCCCACACCAATGTGTGAGAGGAAATAAAGAGCCCTGGCTCCTGCTTCCCTGTGGAGTCCCAGGACCTGTATAGCAAGGAGTGGTGAAGGCAGTCAGCTCCGACGTGTGAAGCTTCCTTCTGGTGATGTGCAAGTGCAGAAGATGCACGTGCATGCCGGGGAGCCCTGGTAACAGAGGCGGCCTGGTCAGGCTGTGCTCCTCACTGCAATGTACAGCGCTGGACAGACCTGCGTGCTGCCATGTGGCAGCACCTGCACTGGGCATGAGTGCCCCAAAGTGCCCTTGCCCGCTGCTGCTTGTGTGCCATGGAGAGAGAGTGGGGAGGAGAGTGGGGGGGTCCCCATGCCCCCCCTCAATCACACCTCATAAATGCCACACACCCAAACCCTGCCCCTGGAACCCCCCACGTATACACCCCCACAACACACCTATTGCCCCCCCACACACAGCCACACCCCCTCACCATATATCCACACACTACTGCCCCCCCACACTCCACCATACACCCACACACACCCCACCATACACACACACATACATACACCCTCACACAATATACAAAACTAAGACTTTATTTTTTAGTTATTAGGCAAATCACCTAATAACTAAATATATATATGTAGTATGCAAACACAAAACATGACAAAAATATTTTTTGTAATAAAATTAAAATATAGCAGGTCTTTGACTTTTAGTGCATGATTTGGGGGTTTTCTGGTTCTAAGATGGCAACCCCCCTCCCAAAAGGAGCATCTCCAGGGGCAAGGGGAGGGACTTCTGATGGCAAAGGTCATGGGATTAGGGGCAGGACTTCTGGTTCCAAGATGGCGACTGGGGGCAGGGCTACCCATGCACCCCTCAAAAGCTTGCCAAACCTCGTTAAGTGGCCCTTCCGCTGAAATAATTTCCTGCCCCTGTTGTAGCTGATAATTATGGCCGCGTACCTGGAGCACCTTGGCAAACCTAGTTCAGTCCCTTAGCCCCACTGCCAGCTCAAGGGTGCAGCAGGTCCCAGCAAGCAGCAGGAAAAGGCACCAGGGAGTGGTCACAGGGCATCGTGCATGGCAACAAAGGGACCGTTATTTGCTCCCGCTGCTGCCTAGGCAATCCTGCA
>NW_017729028.1:1165872-1174019 GCF_001723915.1 Gavialis gangeticus | reverse complement strand
GTCACAGGGCACCGTGCATGGCAACAAAGGGACCGTTATTTGCTCCCGCTGCTGCCTAGGCAATCCTGCACTCACAGCAGAGGCCTGAGCACTGGGGCTGCCACAGAGACTGTGGGCTATGCACGGGCAGGGTAAGGCACCAGTAAAGGGACATTCCACTCTGCTGGGCACAAGGTGCCTTTGCAAAAGTAGCTTCTCCCCAGCAGCCACAGGAGCTTGGCTTCGCAGGGCCCACCAATGCTGAGGCTCTGGTGTGCTCTCTGGTGCTCCAAATGTGCCCAGTCACCCAAGATGTCAGCATGGGCTGCATGGAAAGCAGGGCTGAGGGTAGGAACTGTGGGAAAGGGGGCAAAGTGCAAGGAAATAAGGCAGTCACCACCTTCCTCATCGAGGGCTGGAACAGGCAGGAGGCGTATGCGTGTGCGTGTTATAAATGCAAAAGGTTTATTTAATGTCAGTAATTTAAAATGCCTTGCACTATTACTAAATATCAGTTATCAGATTGGCATTGACTGATATGGTTAGTTAACCATCGGGTATTGGTATCAGCCAAGAAAACCTTTCTTGGTGAACCCCTACATTGCACCAGTGTTCCTCTCCATTCACTGTTCTGCATGGGAAGAAATCTTGTGAAAGAAAACATTGAACTTATGGTATTATTAATTTTATTTCTATTTATTTAATTAATCCTTGTTCAGACATGGAGTTTTCTGTGATTTCAGAAATGTTGTTTGACATCTTTATTTCCCCCATACATATTAAAGATAATGTTTATTTTTAGGATTAACTGATGCTTCGTAGGAATTCTGAAGATAGAAAGTACTAACTTAATGTTAAATTATGCCAAAAATAAATAGTTTTTTTAGGTCTTTAAAATAAGCTCCTGTCTGACTGGTTATTTATCATCTTCAAATAATGTCAATCTCATGAAATCACATGGGCTTCCAAGATTTCAGAGACTGGAAACAAAACAAAAAGAGGCCCAAACCAGTTTTAGATCCAACCTAAAATGAAAGCTGCATAAACTAATTCAGTTTTCAGAATCAAATACAACTGCTTTACATTGTTACCCTAAAGTATACAAGTGTTCCACTTCAAGGGTTCCTGCTCATACCTCATTTGCAATTCTTAACACTCTCTTCCATAATGAGATGACAAACAAATCTAGCTCCATCTTCAGAACTACTGGCAGGTGCTACAATTTGTTTCTCTTGAACAATCTCAGCTGGCAAAGAAAGGTAAAGAAAAATTAATTTAACCTTTCCCAATTTACTGTGATTCATGTCCCAATCACTATTATACTACCTTAAGTTTCAGTATATACAGTAGATATACACTAGAACCCAGGTCATTCATATCTAGGTTGTCAGCAACTTGCTTAATTTGTAGTAGGTTCCCAAAAAATAAGAATGAGCCACTCCGCTCTATGCTCCAGCTTTTACTTCAAAGGGTGCTGTTTCTCTGATCGACTGGAGCTCATCAGTTATCCCACATAGATGCTTCTCCATGCAACTCCTGGTTACTTTGCAAGCCTTCATCTTCACAGAGGGATAATGATTCTAAACCTGCAAAGAATTTGGTTTTACTGCATTTGTTTCATAATTCCTTCATTAAAATATGTACAAGAAAACATTTACTGACCACTTAGTTATGTCTTATTAATGGTCCAATTTAAGGCTGGCTGCAGAGGGCACAGTGTCTACATTGCCGTCCGTGGCTTCCTTACAACGTCAAAATTAAAAGAGAAACAAATTTGATTTTAATAACAAGTTTTAATCATTTTACTAAATATGTATTGATTGCTAAGACTTTTCTTCATTTTATTTCTGTTTTCTATCACTTCATTAAACTTGAAAAACTGCTTCTTGTATAACATCACATACTGACATCCTATATTAAAGAACATATTTCTTTAAATGCTCTGAGCCCTAATTAATAATAAAAGCTATCCATCTAAAACCTGGCAATTATCACAACTTTAACAAGCCAGGCTTTCATTTGCACATGTTGGCATGCGCTGGATCCAGCACATATCTCTATCCAGAGTTTATCTGGCACCAAAGACGTGGAAATACATTTGTGTTGTGGCCTCAGCCTGAAGGTGCTGAAAATTATCTGATGATTATCAGAAGTTCTCAAGATGTTTGAGGCATTAGTTAAGCCAAACTCACAACACATCTGTGAAATGGATACTATTATATGCATTTTACATATACATAAACTGAGGCACAGAGACTCTGTCTACAGTCACATTACACATTAATGGAAGAGTGAGCAACCGATTGTAGGACTACTTGCACCTAATCTTCCAACATAATTATGAGATCTCATTGCTCTACCTTTGTATTTTTATATATCTCATAAGCAAGGGCTTTTCCAAAGTAGCAATCTTTTGGGTTAATACTTCCCCCATAACGAGAAATTATGTACAGGCTGACGTCCTGGCCCTATTAAAAGTCAATGACAAAACTCCTGCAGGATTTTTCCTAGAGCATGCATTAAACAAGGTATGGGATTATCACTTTCTCTTATAATTCTTTTAAAGAGGGAGTAAATACCTATGCCAGGATTTTCAAAAGTGATGGCATATATATGGCCAGATTCTCAAAAATTGAACAACCTGCTTCCTCTCACTTACTCTTTCTCCCAAGTGCATGTGGATGATTGTATCACATTTCATTTATTTTGAGACAGGTTAATGAGTGGGCTGTTGAACCTAGATTAAATACAGGTTGCAATTCAAGGCTGGTCCAATGGCCAAGAACTGTTTTTGTAAAATTGAAAACCAAAATGATCAATCTGACAAAATATTTCCATTATCTTTAAATAATGTCCATCTCATGAAATAACATGGACATGCAAGATTAGAGACTGAAACTATACCTAAAAGAGAGACCCGGATCAGTTTTAGACCCAACCTAAATTGAAAGCTGCATAAATTGATTTGTTTTTCAAAATCAAATACAACTGCTTTACATTATACCCTAAATTCAAGTGTTCCACTTTAGAGGTTCCTGTCCACACCTCATTTGTAATTTTTACACTCTCTTCCACAGTGAGAAAACAATTAAATCTAACCTCATCCACAGAACTATTAACAGGTATTTCAATTTCTTCCTCCTGGACAACCTCAGCCGGCACCTAGGTAAAGAAAAATCAATTTAACCTTTCCCAATATATTGTAGGAGTTCATGTCCCAATTACTTTTATACTAGTTTGAGTTTCAAGATATACAGCAGATATACAGTAAAACCAAGTCATTCATATCTAGGTGGTTTGCAACTTAATTTGTAGCAGGTTCCCCAAAATTAAGAATGAGTTACTTGTTTGTTTGCTGCAGCTCTTACTTCACAGGTTACTGGTTCTCCAGTCAGCTGGAGCTCACCATAGGTCCAAGCAGATGCTTGGAGAAACCCTTTCTTTTGATATAAAAGCTGCAGGAAACTGCTGGAACTGCCATTTCTCTGATCAGCTTAAGTTCATCAGTGACCACACACTGCTGTTTGCTACAGTTCTCTATACACCCCGGCTAATTTGTAAACCTTCATCCTCCAAGGGTGATAAGGAACCTAAACCCTGTAAAAAACCTTGGTTCTACTATACTGGTTTCATAATTCTCCCATTACAATATATACAAGAACACACTTATAGTAAAAAGAGCACCTGATCCAGATTTCACTCAAGTCAAAAAAATTTTCACTTCAAAATTGAGCATAAATTTCAATGGGACTTAGCCTAAGGAAGGCCGGAAGGTTTTGGCTCAAAGTATTTAAAACATGCAATATGCAGATTTCACTTTAGCAATGAAGTTCAGATCTCATAAATAATTTAAGTGAGCTCATAATTAATGGCCATGTCTGAAAGTGATTCAGCACAACCACAGGGAATTAAAATGTCAAATTTATAATGCTAAAAGCATTGTAACCTCATTCCCGATGTTAAAAAGGCTAATAATTATCTTATTAAAAAGTTACTGAAAACGCTTCTCTTAAGGAAGTTTGTCTTAATTAGGGAATCTTGCTATTACTGTAATATGTATCTGAATTTAAATCAACACAAGGCTGGATTTAAATAAAATATACCTTTCAAACAGCAATTTTAACAAGAAACAGAAAATATAGGTCTTCTCCAATTATTTAGTATTTTAGCTAAGTAATCTGTCCTCTCCTATTGTACAACTGAGGTGTAGATTAAACAGTCTATCACAACTGACATTCATTTATCCCATAAGTTGTTACAGCAACTTCAGGAGGGCTAATTATGCAAGCAAAGTGAACAGCAGTCTTTGGTCCATTGTCAAAACACCTTATTTCCATTTCAACTGTTGTAACAATATCTTGTATAGAAAGAAAGAGAAATGTTACTTTACAAATATAAACTGAGCATGTCCACTGGAATTATAAAAGCAGGATTAAATGTAAATGTTAAAGGGCCATAAGTGAAAGGACTAGGTGTAGAGAGAAGGACTAGGTGTAGAGAGAAATCGCTTAGATGGGAGTTTGTTAGAGCAGAAAACAGTCTTCCACAAAAATTAAAGGAATATCATTCAACGGATCTAAATAAATTTGGGAGACTAACTAACTAAATACATTCTAAAAAAAAGTGTCAAAAAAGGAAGAGATTAAAAGTGAAGATAATGCAAAGTAGTTACAGACCAGATGGCCTCAGAACAGAAGTGCCAGCCCACAGGACACATACCACAAGTGGAATGGGCAGCCTGTGCCTGTATGCATGTAGCATGTGCCAAACTGGGGAGGGCCCAGAGCAGATAGCGCAGGCAACAGAAAGCAGTAGACTGGAGAGAAAAAGGGAACTGGACTGGCACTTGAGGAAGGCTGGGGCTTACCAGCTAAAAAGACTGGCTCCACTGCCTTAGAAATATTGACTCTTCAGGACAAGACAATTGTTGAGTTGTTCCTCATTCATCACCCCAACACAAAAAGAAATCATCCCTCTTATCTGTGTGACAGGACACTTGTATGACAAATAGATGGACAGCTCTCATTGATAGATTTTATAAGGCTGATTAGAATATGAAAAAATCAAACATATGCTAATATTTACTGCTCTCGTTCACACCCGTATATGTTTCTTCTGTTCCTTCCTCCATTGTGCTATTCTGTCTACTTTTTCTTCCTCTCCTCTGGGGCTATTCTTGTATTTCTACATTTTCCATTCCATGCTATACTGCACTACCCGTCTTTACTGGCCCCTTTATATCTGATACCTCCCACGACACTCCCCAGTGTATGCCTTCCCAACAATATAAGCACATTGTAGTCAAGCTTCAAAGTTATTTAGGCATAGATTATTGTAACAAGGGTCACATTAGCAAAGATCAGTGACAGCTCAAGCTAGTTCACAATGAAATGGCATTATATACCATCAACTGATCTTATGCAGTGGGCTCTCAATTGTATAAAGTATATGGACTGGGGCAAGGTTCACACATGGAAAAGAGCAAATTTATCTTTTGAAGGATTGTAAATTGGAGTGAACAAGACTTGCTGCAAATATAGGGGGTACTTGTCTGAGAAACAGACACATTTTTAAATATGAAGGGTGAGTTTTTGAGTTGTTGGTATCCCTCTAATTAAGGGTTAGCTGTGTTTATCAAAAGCCTGTGTGAATTTTCTAGTAAAGCCTGAAGTGGTATTGTTACTTCCTGAGCAGTAGCTGTGCCATGAATGAATAGATTACTTGACTTTCCAGTGCTGTCAATCTTGCACATTTCTCAAGCTCTGAATTCACTTGAAAATACAAAAATAAAGATTTTACTGTCAGAAGTAGTTTGAACTGAATGAGAGAGTTCAGAGGAGGTGGTAGTTCACTGCCCATAGGAAATCTCTCTCTCAGTTCCTCCTGTAGCTGAAAGATGTTAGTCTCTTTCAAATCAGCTGTTTTTTGCAAGAAACAAACATAAAACTATGGTTTGTATCTAGCAAAGATCAAGATAATAAATGACAGAAGCAGAATTATTACATGTATCCTGACAGGTGAACGTTTTTCTTTTCATTGCTATTTTAAAACCAGATATACTGGTTTTTAATCAGTCTGGTAGGCTGTTATCCAACTCTTGATATTCAGGTATTTTAAAAATGAAATTGCTCTAATCCTTTTCTCTTTGATTTAACAGACTTAGATTGTACCCGGTAAAGAGTACTGATATACAATCCCTTTTCATGGATTTATTGCTTGGACAGAATACACGTTTTGTCACAAATCAATGTATTTTTATATCCTCTGGGTCCAATTGCACAGTTTAGTGCCTTCCTACCAGATAAGCATACATACCAAAATTAATTAGAAATAAGTAGTTATATAATATATAGATGCCTATGTTTGAAGGCTGCTCGTTGCCATAACCAGAAAATAATTAGGAAGAAAATTACGAGGTTTGATCAAAAAGTTCTAAGACTTGATGTTCAGGGTATTATTCATCAGGAATTTGTACCCAGTGGTCAAAAAATCAATCGGGCCTTTTGTCAAGAGGTTTTGATTTGATTGAGGGATAAAGTTAGGAGAAACCGCTGCGAGCTGTGTGAAAATGGTTGACGGTTTCTGCACCATGACAATGCTCCTTCACACACTGCTGTCTCCATTCAAGAATTTTTGGCTGAAAAAAACATTTCTGTGAGACCACACCCTCTGCATTCACCTGACCTTGCCCCATGTGATTTTTTTCTGTTCCCAAAAATCAAAATGAAGCTGAAAGGAAGGAGATTTGATGACATTCCAACCATCCATAAGAATGTGAAAGCGGAACTCAAAAAACTCACAGTTGAAGACTTCCAACATTGCTTCCGAAAGTGGCAGGGACGTTGGGACAAGTGCATATCATCTGGGGGAGATTACTTTGAAGGGGACAGCTCATAAAAATGTTGTTTGTACACTATTCTTTAAAATAAAGGCTAAGTCTTAGAACTTTTTGATCACCCCTCATACAATAAAGAACAGAAAGAAGCTGTAAAATAATCCCAAAGCTGGCAAACATGATCCAGGTCACTCCTCTATAAGCACATCCCACAAAGGCAGGTATACAACAAACAGAAATGGCTTGGTTCCTGCCCTGAAGCAAGCCAAAGAAGTTCAGAATATTGAATATGAAAAGGCCACATGAGAACTACAGGTCCTTGATGAAGAAGGTAACTCCCACTGAATCCACTGGGGATACAAGGAACAAGAAGAAGTTCTAGTTTCACAAATCTTAACTGACACAAAGTTTATGCAAAAATCAAGGATGATATCTTTTACTAGACCAACTGTCTAGCTGGAAGGGACACAGACAAGCTTTCACAAGTGTACCTTTTATAATTATTCAAGCCACCTAGGAATCTTTTTAAATTTTTTTTTTTATTAAACAAATAATTTGGAAAGGCTATTATCTGAGTTTGAGGATACTGGATGAGGCTTATATTCAAAGTTATCAGAGGGTAGCAGAGGCCTGTTAGTAAACTACTACGACTTATTGTTGGCAGTGGTGTTTACACTGTAGCACCAATAAGCCCAGCCAAGATGACGCGCCACAATACTAGGTACCAAATATCTACATACTAAGAGATTCTCTCCTTTCAAAAGCTCTCACAGTCTACAGAGATATAAAAGAATTATTATCCCACTTTACAGCCAGAATTTGAAATCAAAGGGAGATGAAGGGTTAAATCCTAGCTCACCTTCACAGGTTTATGTGGCACTTACATAGCCATGTAACTACAATTTTCGCATTGACAAACAGTTTAGATTGCACACAGCTAGAGTTTATCCTGTTTCCCTACTGAGCATGCTCAGGAGGCTGCAAGTAGCTGTGCAGGCACCTGGGATGGAATACCGTTGTTTCGACACAAGCAGAACGCTAAGTAAACCACAAAACTTTAGCCACAGAGGGTGTCTTCACACGTGCTCTGGGGGTGGGTGCTTTAATTAAAGCAACTCCTGAGAGCACCTTTAATTAAAGTGCCTGCAGCCAGGGCTGTCCGGGGGGGGGGGCGGGGGGGAATCGGGGCAACTGCTCTGGGCCCTGTGCTTTGAGAGGCCCTGCGGAGCCGGGTGGAGCAGTTGCAGTGACTCCGCGCTGCTGTCTTCGCATCCAGCTGCTCAGCACCTAGAATGGAATGGTCCTGGAGTCTGGCCTTGGCTCCTGTGCCCCC
>NW_017729028.1:1158250-1160872 GCF_001723915.1 Gavialis gangeticus | reverse complement strand
GTTTCGACACAAGCAGAACGCTAAGTAAACCACAAAACTTTAGCCACAGAGGGTGTCTTCACACGTGCTCTGGGGGTGGGTGCTTTAATTAAAGCAACTCCTGAGAGCACCTTTAATTAAAGTGCCTGCAGCCAGGGCTGTCCGGGGGGGGGGGCGGGGGGGAATCGGGGCAACTGCTCTGGGCCCTGTGCTTTGAGAGGCCCTGCGGAGCCGGGTGGAGCAGTTGCAGTGACTCCGCGCTGCTGTCTTCGCATCCAGCTGCTCAGCACCTAGAATGGAATGGTCCTGGAGTCTGGCCTTGGCTCCTGTGCCCCCTGGGGCATAAATTGTCCCACTACCAATTATACATTTTATCCCACTAATATTAAACGTAAGCTTCAAGAGGAGGGCTGCAAAATGCAGTGGGTGATTCTTACCCTGTGGCCTGGTGGATACAGCACTTTGCTAGGAAGTAGACAATGCAGGCTCATATCCCAACAACCTGTTTCCTGCTTCCTACACAACTGCCCTAGACACCAGGATATTGAGCTAAAAACTGGAGCTCCATCTCTCCTTCTCAGTTTTACTTCTGATAGATGTACATATAGAGTGATCTTATTCTGAAACAGGTAAACACATAATATAAACTATCCACAAGTGCCACAAATAGAGGTTCTGCTACTGCACAGGTGCCACTAATGTACATAAAGGTGAACTAGGATTTAGCCCAGACTGACCTGCCCAAGGGCACACAGGACATCTGCTGGTATTCAGCAACTGAACCCAAATCTCCTGACTTGTAAGTCCCATGGCTCAGTCATAAGACTAACACTCATCTAAGAAAAATTTAACAGGGCTATATTGCCACCCTCCTTTTAAGCCCCAAAAGCCAGCAGCAAAACACTGAACACAGGGATGTTTCTCTCAGGATGCATCTCAGAACTTAGGTGCTTGACTCAGGGCTGCAGGGAATTAGCTCCATCTCCTCTGTATCAACAGTCCTGTCTTGGTGTTAAGATGCCTACACCAATGCTTCATATTAGCAGGGTTCACTGTTTTCTTTTCAGAATTCTTCATTGCACTGCTACCTGTTTTATATAACAGAACAGAAGTGGCTAAACTATGGTTTGGAAGCCATATGCAGCTCCTGGGCAGTTTAAATGCAGCTTCTGAAGAAGGAAAAATAACTTAATAAAAACATTCTTTATCTCTATGCATATTTTTTCAGTTGTGAAATATTATTTACTGTAAAAAGTCATATAGCAACAAATTATAAAGTTGATCTGAGGAATTATGCACAGATTATTGACTGTAAGGCATGTGAAAACCACAAGGATGCCCTAACTAGGCTACAGCTTTGTTCAGGTGGGAGGATCAGGGACAGAAAGGCTTGAAGGAAAATGTCTGTAGTATAACAGCTAGGGAACTCATCTTGGAGGAAGTGTGACTTCCAGTCTCTCCTCTAAGATCATTCATGCATTGTATCCAACTAGCTACTTAATTATATAAAGTTGACTAAAGGAAGAGAACTGTAGTTGCACTCTGCCTAAAGTGAGTATCAATGTAAGACAATAAAATATATGTGTACATGAAATAGTCATGTTGTAAGTGTTTGAACTGAAGTGAGAGAAATATATCCTTGCCTCTGGCAGACTCTCAATTCATCTCAAATTCCGTATGAGGCTATATACTACAGTTTTTGAATAACTTACCCTTAGGTCTAAAAATATATTTGAACAGCAGAGGAATTGTCTGGCTATAGTTTTGATTCCCTTATCCCTTCAGAATACATCAAATGAAAGGTATTTACAAAATACTTCCTAGGCTTGATGTTCCCTACAGAAAACTTGTTCTACCATTTGTCAAATACTACCAGACCAGATATAGCCAGCTTTATTTCCCATTTCCGTATAAATTACTCAAAATGCCACAGAATATTTTAAGTATGTTGTCTAATTGAACTGCTCATCTAGCCCTAGAGCCATGATAGCTATGATGCAGACTATATAACCATGTTGCAGGCTGCAGCCACTTATAGCAGGGGTAGCCAACCTGTCGAATGTGTGCCACAAGTATGGCATGTGACAGACTGCGGCAGGGAGGAAGGGTGCAGAGCAGCATGTCAGACAGGTGAAGGGAATCAGAGGGCACTCACGGAGGCAGCGGAGCTTGATATGGCATCCCTGCTAAAAAGGTTGCCCACCCCTGACCTACGGCTTCAAAAGAAGTACAAAAGAGCTTGTTTACTGACATCTGTTTGCAGCTCCATAACTATTACATGCTTGTTCGTGTTCCCAACAGAAAAAAACTGCTTCATGTACATCTGTCCCACCTTTGAGGAGTAGAACTACCTAGGGTTGGTTCTATCTGCAGGAACTTGTATTTTGCTTTTGAAGTTGAACTTCTCAAAGAAAGACAGATACAGCCTGATGCAATATAAACAAGCAGTATGGTTCAGTGGAGAAACAGAAACTAAAAGAGAAAGAAGAAATGAAAAGACAAAAATATAGATGATTCATGGAACCACGCTACCAAGTCAAATTTAAGACTAATGGCTATCCAGAAACAGTTATTTAACAGAGCTGATGAAACAACTGCAGCAACTTGACTCCAAGATGAACATGGGCCAACAATGCGAGGTCA
>NW_017729028.1:1154362-1157109 GCF_001723915.1 Gavialis gangeticus | reverse complement strand
AGAAAGTTGGTAGATGTAAATATTGCAGACAGGAGTATGCTAACAACACAACAAGAATGAAGAAAAATTTAACAACATGTAGAAACTGTCCTGAAATAATACAAGCCATATACAGAAAGCTAATAGAATGAAGTGGTGGTACAACATCATCTGGGAAAAGTCTACTTCAGGAATCCTATGTAAGTAAACAAACTAATATGTTAAATGACACACCATACAGACTAGCATCTATATTGTACTAAAACATTATACATTAAAAGCTCTGTTAACTGGCACCTTACAAGCCGGCATACTCTATTAACCAGCATGCCGGCTTGTATGGTAAAGTGAAAGCACAGCCCAGGGCATAGAAGGCTGCAACGGGGCCCGCCACCCTCTTCTGCAGGGCCTGCAGCAGGGGTGGCGATGCCACAGGAGGGGTGGCAACATCCCGGACGTGGCAGGAGAAGCGGCAGCCTGAACAAGCAAGGATGCCTGTTCGGCCCACTCAGTTAACCGGCATATTTTGTTATCCAGCATCCCCCATTCCCAGGGGATGCTGGATAACAAAGCTTTTACTGTAATTTTAAAAATTGTTAATGCAACTCTGGACTATTATTTATTTATTTAAAATGTTTGTATCTGCTTTGGGTGCTTAGCACAAGCAGAAAAGTGGCTCAGGCTTAGCAATATATTTTTTTAATTACATAATATATAAATAGTTAACTATTTCAACCCAACAGAGAGAACCTAGTCCTCTGGCTGATGGCAGAGGCCAGACTATACTTCCATTTGGCTCTGCAGTCCCAGGGCAACTGAGAAGCAAGTTGAGCAGCAGAGTGTTCTTTTTGGCAGGGAAGAGGGAAGCAAGATTCCTGCAGCTTCTCCTTCACCATCTGAGGCCAGACTAGAATAGGCTAAAATAAAAATCTTTTTCCCTTTTGTTGAGGGAACTTCATAGCTCAAGTGAAATAGCAGATTTGCAAAAAAATGACAATGAAAATGTTGAGCTGCCAGGTCTGGGGAAAGAAGAAGCAAGATCCTCAATTTCAAAATCACTGTCACCAGATATGTGATCTGGTGTTCAAGACAGTCAAGCTTTTTATCAAGCTTTGTGGACAAAATGTTAGAAGAAGATCAAGAAAAAGCAGATTAGCTCAAGCTATATTTAAAAGTGGTACACCTCTTTCCATAACTGAAAATCAATACTGGAAGGAAAATTAGAAACTAATTCATCCATCATATAAGTTACTGTGAAGTTCTCTCTTATGACATTCTCTCTTGGATAGACAGCATGACAGAATTCAAACAATGATTATTCAAAGGATTGGTCAAGCAGAATCACTGACTCTGATGTCAGATGGATGGACTGATATACAAGGAAATCCTTTAGTGAACATTATGTTAGCAACACCTGAACCAAAATTCCTGAAAGCAACTGCTACCAAATCTTCTCATCATACAGGTGAATACATAGCCAAATTACTGAGTGAAGAGACTGAAAGTGCAGGTCCCTCCAGGGTACAAGCCCTTGTAACTGATAATGAGAGTACATGAAAGCTGCATGGCAAATATTAAAGGCAAAGTATCCTCATTTAATAGTATTCGGCTGTTTTGCTCATGGGTTGAATCTTCTGGCAAAGGACATAGTAAGTGCAAATACAATACTGGCACTATGAAGACAATATTGGCAAACTACAAAGCAATTGTGAAAGTATTCAACAATCATCATGTTGATAATCAGACTTTGAAGAAATTACAGAAAGAGAGGCAGGGGAAGGAAAGTGCAGTTTTATTGCCAGGAGAAACTAGATGGGGCTCGGCTACAAAGTGTTTACATAGCTTGCTGCACACAAAGAACTGTTTGCAGTGTGTTTCAATAGATGGTACAGTATCCCAGATTATTCCCGTGAACATTCGGAAGCATGTTCTCAACAACGATGTGTTCTGGGTTCAAGTTCAAGGAGCATTCAAGTGGCTACTACCAGTTTCAATGGCTATCAAGAAACTTGAAGGAGATACAACACGCCTTTCAAATATTCCAGAGATATTCAGATAACTGAATGAAAATCTAATTGAGCTTTTGCCTTCTTCACTTCTATCCAAAGAAGTAGTAGTAGAAGTAAAACAAATGTTTACCAAGAGATCTGAGTTTTGCTCTTGTCCAGTCTATCTGGCAGCAAACCTTTTGGATCCTCAACACAGAGGACAACGTTTATCAGAAGATGAATTTTCTACTGCTCTCAATACAATTATGGAAGTAGCTAAGAATGTCCGCAACATCAACAAAATAACCGTAATGACAGACATTGCCAAGTACCATGCAAAAGAAAAAAAACTTTGCAGCAAAGATGACACTTGGTGATGACAGCAGAGAATATGTCTCCTCTCACATGGTGGAAAGGATACTGTAACACCCGACTGTTGTCCAGGATTGCGCTAAGGATCCTTAGCATTCCACCAACTGCAGCTTCTTGTGAACAGAACCGGAAGGCTTTCAGCTCAACCAAGACAAGGAAGTGGAATAGACTACCAAATGAATGCATTGCTAAGCTTGTTTTTAGTTCTCAAAATCTCTTGCTTCTGGAGAATCAGAAGTGAAGAAGATGCAGTATGATGATAACTTGCCCTTGCCCATAGACTCATTGGTAAAAGCATCCTTTAGCAAAAAAGAATATGGTTCAAGTAGTTTTGAATCAGATTTGCCTCAATCTGATTCTGAAATGGAACTAATAAGTGGAGTGATTCTACAGATAGTGACAGTGAAA
>NW_017729028.1:1152503-1153515 GCF_001723915.1 Gavialis gangeticus | reverse complement strand
CGCCTGCTGGTGCTGGGGGAAGGTGTCCAGGCACACAGTCGGGATGGGTGTTCTAAGGGAGTCCAGCTCTGCACTGTTGCCAGCGGGGCCTGCCCAGAGGTGGTTGCCCCTTCAGCAGGGGAAGAGAGTAGGAGAGTCCTTTGGAGGTGGCAGGGAGCTACATAGCCAGGCCGGCAGTGCCAGAGGCTGGTACTTGTGCTCTCAGGGGTAGGGGTAGGGCAGCTGAGAGAGACTGCCTTGGAGGAAGGGCTGGGGGACCATGGCCAGGCTGCCTAGCATGGCACAAGAGCCCCAGCCCACACAGCTGGAGCCACCACGCTTCAGCCCAGGTGGGACAGAAACCACCTGGAGCCCCTTGCCCACCTCCTGCTGTCCGTAGCATGGTCTGGGCTGGAGCTGCACTCTGATTCACACTGCTGCTGTGGATCACAGCACTCGTCCTCCCTGCCACGCTGCAGCCCCTGCCCCAGTCAGTGGCACCAGGCAGCATACAGTGCCCCAGTTGCTCTCTGTGCTTCCACATGAAGTGCACTGCATGCACCTCATGGTGGAGCCCATCCTTGTCGTGTCCCCTCAGACCACCATCCTATGAGTCTGTGCTGGGTGGGAGGCACCTGGGGACCCCCTGTGGCAGGGTTGCGAGGAGCAGAGGGCTGCAGGTCAGGAGTGAGAGGCACCAACATAGCTGGAGGGGGCAAGGAACTGTGGTTCAGGAGTGAAGGGCATTGTCATGGCCAGAGGGCTGCAGGTTGGGAGCAAGGTGCACCAGCACGAACAGGGGGCTGCAGACTGGGAGTGAGGGGCACTGGGATGGCAGGGGAGGTAGCAGGGGATTGCAAATCAGGAGTGACAGGCACCAACAGGGCTGGGGGTGGGGACTGTGGCTTGGGAGTGAAAAGCAACTGCATGGGTAGGGGCAGGGCAACAGCATATCAAGGCTGCTCAGTCCTACAAAGCAGCTATGGGAACAGCGGCAGCTGGACCCACATCCTGGTAAGCAAAGGGGCAGGAG
>NW_017729028.1:1147208-1147503 GCF_001723915.1 Gavialis gangeticus | reverse complement strand
ATATGTCTCCTCTCACATGGTGGAAAGGATACTGTAACACCCGACTGTTGTCCAGGATTGCGCTAAGGATCCTTAGCATTCCACCAACTGCAGCTTCTTGTGAACAGAACCGGAAGGCTTTCAGCTCAACCAAGACAAGGAAGTGGAATAGACTACCAAATGAATGCATTGCTAAGCTTGTTTTTAGTTCTCAAAATCTCTTGCTTCTGGAGAATCAGAAGTGAAGAAGATGCAGTATGATGATAACTTGCCCTTGCCCATAGACTCATTGGTAAAAGCATCCTTTAGCAAAAAA
>NW_017729028.1:1134267-1142208 GCF_001723915.1 Gavialis gangeticus | reverse complement strand
GGTAGGGGCAGGGCAACAGCATATCAAGGCTGCTCAGTCCTACAAAGCAGCTATGGGAACAGCGGCAGCTGGACCCACATCCTGGTAAGCAAAGGGGCAGGAGGAACTCTGATTTTCCATGATAAAAAAAACAAAATCAAACACCAAAATATATAAGTATTTAGAATTTATTTTTTTATAATGGTTGAGGCACTGCTTTAAAATGGAAATATATCAATAAAGCATTGTGTACTACTACTACCTATATATACAGTGGCTTTTCATTTTAAATTGGGGAAAAATGAGGATTGAAGGTTTTTGATGATTTGTTTTTTTATAATGTGATTTGGGATTGTTTAAACAGAGAAAACCTGGATCCCTGCTTATTACTTATAACACAACTGTCTATAATACTGTGTGTAATGTTGTTTAGAAAGCTTCTGAGAAAGTCTGCCTTCCTATTTCAATGTACATTTGTTGGTATGGTTATGTCACAAAGTAACTGTGTATAAGTACTGACAATTTCTGGTAATTCAGTGTGATGCTGGGCTAGAGCTCTGCCCCCATGCCCCTCTCAACCCTCTCCTTTCCGGGGTGTGCAAGTTAGAAAATAAGACAAAAAATATGGAATAACATTCATTTCCAGCAATAGAGACTCAGTCACATGACAAACAATAAACATAATAGTTTGGCACATGCTCACTGGGAATTTCAATCAGAGACCACAGAATTCCAGCAAGTTTCCACATTGCATCTAGGCAACCAAGCCCTTTTTTTAGGGCCTAACAGATCCAGAGTCATTCACGGACTGAAAGGCACTTTGGAAGATACCTCTGCTCAGGTGTCGAAAGGTAGGAGCTTCACTGACAACTATTCTAACTTACTGAATGAGATAGCAAGTAGAGCATATAAAGCTTAGAATGCCTGAACAGACAATTAAACCAATTTAAAAGCTATTTCTCTTATGTCTCAGAGCACAGGTCCATTAATATTTTATGGCTTATATACTGTAATTTAAATTTGTGGTTCATAACTAAGTTACCATACTAAGGATTATCACATCCGTGAATAAACTTGATTTTTATTATTTTTCTTATCTTTGTTGACTATTTAAAAATCTGAGAAATGGTACTGAAGTAGAAAAGGAAAGAATCTAACCTGGTTGCCTTCAGTTTACGCTACTCTGTGATACTCTGTAGGGTTAAAGACCACTTTTACCCATTATATCATGCAACTTTGATTCATTAAAAAAATTAGCAATGCAACGGCAAAAACAGAAGAGAATAATGCATTCTTGAATGTCTTGTATGAACCGAAAAGTGTCAGAGTTTACAGAGGATAATTTTTCTTTCCTTTTTTTTAATGGAACAGATTATATATCATTTTGATGCCAAATGTTGCAATAGCTTGACACAGAAATGTATTTTCCAGAGTGAACTCAACGTTGTGGGCCAAGAAAACTGTACTGATAGCTGGTCTATTCAGCAGAAATGGAACCGGTAAATTAGAATACCGATTCATTCGGCATTTCTGTGTTTTATTATTAAGAAAATACTATACCCAAGCAGCCATGTATACAATATGACCATACTCCATACATTTTGTTTCTTCTATGTTCATGGGTTGAGAGTTTTACAGACTTATAATTAAATCAAGTCTTGCACATTTTCTCTAATGTAATAGTTACAACAACTTATACGGAAGCCCGCTCTCATCCACAGACACAAAGTCATCAATCAATCCTCTCTCCCTTTTATCTGTCAACTAGATAGACAGATGTTAATTCCTAACAATCTATACAGATGAAATACAGTCAAGTGGTACTCTCTATCTGAAATGGCTTGTATATTTTGTATTAATAATTAATCAATCAGAGCACAAAAAGATATGCCTGGCATTCACCTGATCAATGGGTATCTCTGTTTTCATATTGTTGTCTTCCTGTACCTCTGCTGCCCCTTGAAGTTCTGTCCTGGATTCATCAGCTTTGAAGATACTTGGTGCTGTGATGTAATGAAGAATTTTATTTTTTAAATTGTGAATAAACTATAATCATAGAAAGTTAGGGCTAAAAGGGACCTCAGGAGGTTATGTAGAGTCCAACCCACTTCTCAAAACAGAACCATCCCCAACTATAGTATCCCAGTCAAGGCTTTGTCTCGCTGGGTCTTCAAAGCCTCCACACGAATTTCAAATGCATCTGTTCATTAGATCCATGTTTAGAATTATTAAAACTACATATCTTCCTTTTTTAAGCAAAACTATCAATTCATAAAAAGCATGTCATGTTATAACATGATAAAAGCCAGCTGGTCTGCTGACGTTATTCAAAGGAGGCTGAAATTTATTTTGCACATAGCTTATTCTCTTTGTCTCTCTTACTCTCCAACTCTCTGGATTCATGAATATTTAAGTCTTTATAAAAATTTGGTGTGGACACACATTTAATAAGGAGCTAACTTAGGCCTCATATGGACATTCAATTTCTCCTGGGAGAGTTGCTGCTCTCACAGAAGAAACAGAACTTCAGGCATTTTCTCCCAGAGTAAAAATGGCTGCTCCAGGAAAAAAAAAATAACCTGAGAACAACGAGGGGTAAATCACTTCCAGGAGAGTTTCTCCTGGGACAGTGAACATTGGTACATGCTAACCACACAGGCTGACCATGGGCAGCCTGAGCTAACCAATCAGGGCTGCTCTATGCACTGCTGCCATCTGTTGCCAGGCAGATTAAGGGAGCCCCCACAGGCTGCACAGTGTCAACATTATAAGCTCTCTACTCTTCAGGGTCTCGACATTTGAACATCCATACACATGGCTCTGGGTAAGTTTTTCTACCACGAGAACAAATCTGAGAGAATTCTCCCAGGTTATTTGAATGTGTGTACTCAGACTTACTTTATAGCAAAAGTATAGCAGATACGTTGCAGAGCCTCATATCAAAATAAATCATTCTACTTTGGGGTTACCTCTTACAAAGTAAAGAGCAGCCTTACATCAGTGTAAGTTACACCATGGAACCAATTATTTGTCTGCTCCCCTCTCATCAGTTGCATCCTGGGAGAGAAGTTTGCTTAATGAAAATCCAGTCCTTTCCCACCTACTTGTTAGGCACTGCAATAACAAGCAAGCTTGGGAGAGCTGGCCAACTGTACACTCCTTACTATGGAATAAAAACCAGAGTAAATTACTCTGAAGTAATCATGTTTTGTGCCCTCACTGAAAATGGAAGTTTCAAAGAAGAGGTTGAGGGAATATATCAGAATATCCTAAACCCTTAAGACAAGGGTGTCAAACAAAACCTGAAGGCTGCATCCAGCCTGCAGAGGTGAGTCATCCCGCTTACAGGGCTTTTCACTGTGGCTCCCAGAGCCACTATGCCAGTGCAGTTGGACCCAGGGGGTTAATCTGCCCCTCCCCCTTACCCACCTGGGAATTTCTAGGTTTTGATCACTGCTCAGTATACAAATCAGCAGCACGGAAACAAACAGCAGAAGCATTGACCCCGCATGCTGCACTGACACAGCAGGTCTGCCAGCCACGAGGAGAAGCCTCATAATCCAGATCCATCCTGCCAACTCAAATAAGTTTGACAGTCCAATCCTAAGGAATACTTACACTGCCTTACAGAGCAGATAAGAGTTTTTCTTGTTACCTTCAGCAATGGATGGCATAACCTCTTCAGCACTTGCCTGCTTGTCTGTGGCATAAAAAACTGACTCTTCTCTCCTATTTGCCACTTCAAGATTTTTTTGTGAAGTTCTTGAAGGTCTAATGGAAATTTTACTTGCACTTCGTTTCTCTGACTAAGTGAAACATTACAGAAGGAACATGAAAATGGGAAACAAGCCTCTCATACTTTGTTAATTATACCAAAATAATTTGTTTGCAACTGCAATATTCAGCATTAAAAATCATTAAGTTTAGTTTTATGTAATGCATATATTCTTTATTACTTTAGTTTCTTAGAAGGCTTTTCCAAGTTTGAAAAGCCTTTCCAAGTTAATATAACAGTAGCCCTTTAATCTGCATTCCTGTACTGCTGATGTTACTGACAACAGCTAGAATAGGAGGGTTAACTTAGTCAACATTACTAAATGATTTTAATCAATTTTTTATTGCAATGTGAAAGGACATTTACATTAGATTGTAATGCAATTTCCCATGACCAGACCATAACTGTGCCTACAATTTATCATAGCAAACCATTAACCCTAATCAAAGCTGTTGTAATACTGATTCTCATACAATTATAGTTCTTATAGTTTTAGTTGCCTAAGACTAAAAATCATGACTATATTTTTTCTGAGAAACTGCTGAGTTCTTATGTGGAATGATACTCATTAAATTTTCACTGTAGCAAGGATGTGTATTGTGAACCTGTACCTTCAAAAATATCAATAATGAACTGCAGAGTTATATACTGTATGTGGGCTTAAGGAAGAAGAGAGCAGGATGCAAATGTATAGAGACAACATATCTGGAAGAACACTAGCTGCTGATAAGTATCTTATTTCTACTTTGAGAAAGACACATTAGAAGAGATATGTAGGAACTCTCTGATCCCAATGGACGAGGAACCATGAGGCTTGAGATGACAGCTCAGAAAATCCAAGACAGTTATTTCAAGTCTCAAGAAATTTTGGCCAATGGTGTTATACCTGGAGTTTTGAACTGGATGGGGCCAAGTAAGTTGGAATGTTGATACTTAGTAAACCTAGTAAACTTGCTTTGGAAGTACGTGGGATAACTTTAACATGAAATCTCTTGATACCATTTTCATGGACAGAGTAGATTCACATCTATGGACAAAGTAGATTCTTGGTGACACATGTGGCAGTGGGGGGTGATGGTGATGTTTGTTGGTGTTTTACTGGTAGCTCATTCCAAGATAGATTTGCTAAGTAAATAATCTGCATGGCTGTTTAAAGTGATAAACAAGGAGTAGAAAGTGGAGCTAAACGGGAGCTGGAATCTCTCCTTGCCCAAATGCACATCCTCACTGTAATTGCATTCATGCCACATACACTAGGATTGGAGATTTTTGCCCCAGCAGGATCCATAAGGTGCACTGTAGTCCAAGATCTCTTTGTGTCCTGCACCAAGAGAAGAAGGGGTATTACATACTTCATGCTCCTTCTCTACAACTTTGGGTAGAGACAGAGGACTTTTGTAATTTTGTGTCTGGAAGCCTGCTCTGTTAAACACAACACTAGATATCTTTATGTTGTCCTTTGTAAAATACAATGATAATATTTTTAGGTGTATTAGAAGTAGAAAGCCTACCAGGGGCTCAGAAGTGCCACAGAAAGGACAAAACCAGGAGTAAAAGGAGCACCCAAGGAGATTAGGGCCATTACAGAGAAACTAGAGCTGTTCTTTTCATCAGTTTTCACCATGGAAGATGTTAGGGGAGATTTCCAGTCTGGAGCCACTACTTCCAGATCCCAATTAAGTAGAACTCAAATTGAGGTGTCAACAGAGAAGGCTATAAAGAAAACTGATCAATTAAACAGTGTCAAACCACCAGGATTGGATGATATTTACCCAAGAGCACAAAAAAAGCTCAAAGTCAGAACTGCAGATCTATTCATTAGTATGTAACCTATTACTACAAAGAGACTCTGTACTTAAGGACTGGAAGATAGCTAAGGTCACCCAATTTCTAAACAGAGTGCTAGGGGGGATCCAGGGAAGCCATGGATTGAGAAGTTTAACTTGTTCCTGGCAATTTCGTAGAAGATATATTAAAAATAGAATTGTCCCATTACATAGAGAAAAAAAATTTGCTGGGGAAGAATCAACATGGCTTTTGTAAACGTAGGTAATGCCTCACCAATCTACTAGAGTTCTCTGAGAGCATCAATAAATATGTGGATCATGGTGGTCCAACTGATATTGTGTACCTGGACTTTGGCAAGGTCCCGCAACAAAGACTGTTAACAAAATCAGGCCATTACAAGGAAGGTCCACTCTTATACAGGCAGTCCTCAGACTTAAGACACACTTGGTTCCTGAAAACGGCACGTTAAGTTGAAACGTCATAACTTAGAACCTATTTTCCCATAGGAATAATGTTATAAATGGAGGACTGGTTCCTTTACAATGCTGGATACAGCCGCATCCAGCTGGTAAGTCTGGTGTGATGGAAAGGGAAAGGGAAAGGGAAAGGGAAGAGGGGTGGGGGGGCAGATCAAGGCCCCCTGCGGTGAGGAAGGGGCTGGGGCAAGTTGTTTGTCTGGCAGCTCCTGCCACTCATCCAGGAAAGCATAGGGGGGGCGTGTGCCCCAGATCTGTGTGGGGTGGGGCAAGGCGGGGTGGACAGAGCTAGGGCTGCACTGGGCTGCACTGGGAGCAGGGGTATCCTGTGTCCACGGCTGTCCCACGCCTCCCCGGCCCAGCTGGACAAGCAGCAGCAAAGCATGGGGGGGCAGCAAGGCATGGGAGGGGCCTATGGCAGGCTATGGCCTCCCCCATAGCCTCCACTCCACCTCCCACACACCTCGATCTGTGGGCATACGCCCTGCCCGTACCTTGCCACCACTCACCCAGCGAGGCAGGGGAGGCATGGGATGGAGCTACGGCTCGGCAGGGGTGGTTCCCACTGCTGCACACTGCTTGTCCAGAGGCAGCGCAGTACCCCTGTCCCACGCCTGCTCCACCCCAGCTGGGAGAGTGGCAGGAGGGCATAGCCCCTGCTCCCAGCACAGCCCCGGCCCTGCTGGCCCCACCTGCCCCACCCCACACAGATCCAGGGGCACACCCTCCCATGCCCTTCTGGACAAGCAGTAGGAGCTGCCAGACAAGCAATTTTCCCCAGCCCCTGCCCCTCCCTCACTGCGAGGGGGTCTTCATCTGCCCCCCCACACCCATTCCCTTCCCCCTCCCCTTCCACCACACCAGACTTACCAGCTGGATGCAGCTGTATCCCAGCACTATAAAATCAAAACCCATGTCAGAAAGTTGAAACAGAGCATCAATTTATAAACATCTTAAGTGCCATTGGTTGTAACTCGAAAAATTGTAAGTTGAGGACTGCCTGTATCAGTAACTGGCCAGGAAACAAAGTTAGATTTAAATAGCCAGTTTTTGCAATGGAAGGAAGTAAACAGGGAAGTCACCCAAAGAACAGTGCTAGGGTCTGTACTGTTTAACATGTTCATAAATCATTTGGGAAAGGAAGCTGAGTAGTAAGGTGGCCAAGACCAGGGACAACACCAAATTATTTAGAGTGGTAAAGAACAAAGCTGACTGCAGGAGGAACTTTTAAAATTGACTGAATGGGCAACAAAATGGCAGACGGAAGTCAATATTTCTTAGTGATACATATGGGAAAAATAATCTATGTCCCAAAAAAAAAAAAACAAACAAATGATAGGCTCTACATTAGCTGTTACTACACGAGAAAAAAGATTTGGAATTATGGATAATTCTCCGAAAACAGCCTATTGTTCAGCAGAAGCCAAAAAAGGCAAATAGAATGCTAGGAATTATTAAAAAGAGGATTAAAAACAAAACAAAAATTTTCCTTCTATTACTGTAGAAAGCAGAGTAGATTTTCATCTTAACCAAATCAGTTTCTGCAGCTGAAGCACACTTCATCAGATGATGGTGATCTGATGAAGGCAATCTAAGTTCTTTCCTTTTACTACAAACAGTGCTTTATTAGGTTGCACAGCTGTAACAAACACCAACATTTTTTAAATTAGGTGAAATTTTTCAAACTTTGCTGCCTAAACTAGACATTTTAATCAATACTGAGGTGACAAAGTGGCCTGATTTTCAGATGCACTCCAATGGTGGTATGCTGAGGCTAAAAAGCAGTTAAGTCAAGTAAACTATTCCTTTATAAAACAAGTCAATTTTTTTTGCCTAGTCTGAATACTTACAGCAGGGGTGGGTAACATTTTTGGCTGGAATGCCAAAAGCACCCAAACCTCCACCCACACTTCAACTTGGTAT